>NC_081312.1:146088718-146391664 GCF_026419965.1 Kogia breviceps
CAAAGACTTTCATCAATTTTAGGACATCACCCTGTAATCTTAAGGCTCAAATCTAGTATAAGGGCTTCAGTTAGTCAGAAACACTTTGTTTACATACATATATGCATCTTTGTTTATATATATAATCTGTGCAGCTTCAGTCTAACTTAAATAGACAGGACAATATTGGGCAGTAGAGAAAGAGGTCAAGAAGGTTTGTAAACCCTACCTGTTCCATGGAAATCCTAAGCCCAGATAGAATTAGTTCAGTAGATTCACAGAGCTAGCTTCAGCCTCTTGACTGAATAAGTTCTGATGTTTCTTTGCAGATTTCAACAATTTCTTGGTCAATAAGATAGTCTGGCATAAGTTGAAATGGTCATGTAAGTTTCCTGAGTAGCTTCCTGCTCTAGAAAGATGAAATCCTACAAGGGCCATGGGCTAAGGAAGTTCAGTTTGGGAATAGTATGGCCACTCCATTGGAAGAAGAGCTAGGACTGAAAGGATCAAGACTCTTTTTTTTGTTTGTTTTAAATAAATTTACTTATTTATTTATTTTTGGCTGTGTTGGGTCTCTGTTGCTGTGTGTGGGTTTTCTCTAGTTGTGGCAAGGGGGAGCTACTCTTCGCTGCAGTGTACAGGCTTCTCATTGTGGTGGTTTCTCTTGTTGTGGAGCACGGGCTCTAGGTGTGTGGGCTTCAGTAGTTGTGGCATGTGGGCTCAGTAGTTGTGGCTCATGGGCTCTAGAGTGCAGGCTCAGTAGTTGCGATGCATGGGCTTAGTTGCTCTGCAGCATGTGGGATCTCCCTAGACCAGGGATTGAACGCATGTCCCCTGCATTGGCAGGCGGATTCTTAACCACTGCGCCACCAGGGAAGTCTCTCTTTCTTCACATCCTAGGCTTTTCTGATATTCACCTGGTGTGTAGGTGGCTTGCTGGGAAATATGTAGGCTGGAGCCAAGGGACACCATTGCCTAGACCTGCTCCCTGAGTAAGCAAAAGGGAGCCTGGCAGCATGGGCAAGTGCCTGTTTCTAAATTTAATGCAGATAGAGATAATTTTCCTCAGTTGTCCTACTCCATAGCTCCCTTCTGCCAACCACACACACACAGTGAATAATCCAGATAATTTTTAGGATTTACAAATATGTGTAACTTCATTGACAAGTGTCAAGATATGCACTCTTTGGCCTTTGTGTAGGTTTTAAGACTATATTTTTGGTTGAGAAGCTGGTTCAGGTTTATAAATCATTTGGATATGATTTGGACCTCTAGATGAGAAATGACTAAAACTAGTGTAACATAGTTACACTAGTAACTTATTATGACTAGTTCCACAGAATTGAATTGAGAAAGAAGAGCAGTACATTCATTTCAGTAGAAAATTGACTCAGTTGAAAGCATGATATATTGACATCTTTGGTCATAAATATGACGGGTATTGGAAAGAGATTTAATTCTTCCCAAACTAAAAAAGTCATTTTTTAAAACATCTTTATTTGAGTATAACTGTTTTACAATAGTGTGTTAGTTTCTCCTTTACAACAAAGTGAATCAGTTATACATATACATATGTTCCCATATCTCTTCCCTCTCGCGTCACCCTCCCTCCCACCCCTCTAGGTGGTCACAAAGCACAGAAGTGATCTCCCTGTGCTATGCGGCAGCTTCCCACTAGCTATCTAATTTACATTTGGTAGTGTGTATATGTCTCTGCCACTCTCTCACTTTGTCACAGCTTACCCTTCCCCCTCTCCATATCCTCAAGTCCATGCTCTAGTAGGTCTGTGTTTTATTCCCGTCCTACCACTAATCTCTTCATGACATTTTTTTTCTTAGATTTCATATATATGTGTTATCATATGGTATTTGTTTTTCTCCTTCTGACTTACTTCACTCTGTATGACAGACTCCAGGTCTATCTACCTCATTACAAATAACTCAGTTTCATTTCTTTTTATGGCTGAGTAATATTCCATTGTATATATGTGCCACATCTTCTTTATCCATTCATCTGTTGATGGACACTTAGGTTGCTTCCATGTCCTGGCTATCCTAAATAGAGCTGCAATGAACATTTTGGTACATGACTCTTTAAAAAAGTCATTTTGGATATTGGTTTGGTACATTTCCCTATCATTACCTCAAGCATACTTGAGTTTGGGGAAAAGATGAAGTAATCAATAATATCCAACTATTTACCTGCTGGAAATAAAGTCACCAAACTTTTTTGCAAGTCCATGGTAAAGATTGTTCAGACATGCTGGCAGTGAACTAATATCAAATAAATTATTTCTTTTCCTATTGAGTATGAATTCTGAGAGGGTGTTTGGAATGCTTTCTTTGTACACCACAGATTGCATTACCTCAATTATTATGGATGATTTCACTGGCAATGGCTATATCACCCAACTGACTACATCAGTTGAGGGGCAGAGCAGCCAGAGGTTTAGTTCAAGATGAATAAGCTTGGAAAGGTCATAGTCAGCATCATGCTTCAGCTTTAGATATGACAGTTCCCACTCTCCTAAGGAAACTTAATTCAGTGAATATTTTTTGAATTTCTATTGTATACTACATCTTGTGCCAGGCACTGGGGAAATGAATGAGATTTTTTCCTTGCCCTTGAGAAATGTCAAGTGCTGATAGGGGAGACATATATACAAACAGTAATGACAACAATAACAGTGTTAACTATAATGATAGCTGGTGCTTATGTAATGGTTACCACGTGTGCAGCACCATTTTAAGAACTTTATATGTATGTTAACTAATTTAAACTGTAAACTAAAATTCGTTAAGATAAGTGGGAAATATATCACAGTAGGGAAATATATTAAGGACCATGGGAGTACAAATGAAGGATCAATTAATTCTCTCTGTGAGGATAGGAAGATGAGGTAACACTACAGAGAGGAGATAATATTTAAGCTGGACCTTGATGAGTGAATAAGAGTTCACTGGGTTGATAGGAGGCACAGTGGAAGGGGAGGGTTGTCCAAACAGAAGGAAGAGATTAAGCAAATGCATGAAATTATGTGGTGGCTTCAGGACACAGTGGAAATGTCCTTCAGTGCTGTAAATGACTGTCAGGAAAACTTAGAAGGAAGTAGTATGTGGTTTATGACACTTGGAATAGGAGTAGGTTGGAAGAATAAGGGAGGGCAAAATGTATTTCTTACCACTGACTAGTAATACAAAAAAATGAATATAGATGAGTTCTGGGATTTTGAACATTTCAGAAAGTTAGTTCTTCTTTCCCTATCTTAGCTACAGAATCAATGGATTTTCAACAGAGAGGGGCTTGATTTTTTTAATGCACCCTTTCTCTTTCTCTTACTCAGTGAGTGACATTCTTTTTTCTTTTTTTCCCCAACAAACAGGTTCTCTAGCAGCTCTATTTTCAGAGTTATTCATGCCTGCTTTCTTCAGGTGAATACACTTTGAAAGACCAAGGTCTTAGGACAATCTCCCATTTGCCTAATATTTACCTCTCTGAATCAGACCACGAAATTCTGAATATGAAGCCCATAATTCTACCTGATAATACAACAGAGAGTTAATATCAGATGGCAGGATTTTCTTCCATGATATTAGCCTCAAAGAGCATGTACTCTGCCACACCTTCAGTTTCACTTAACTGACTAAGGGATGAATATTCTAACTTATTTATGGTTTCAGACATTACTATTTCTTGGAGATAATAAGTTTTTTAGTTTGTCAGATATGTAAAAGATATTTGAGAGAAGTATATCCTTAAATCAATTTTTTTTGGTAATTTAGGTGATGCCTTTTAAATCTTGTTTCCACTCTAATGAAGGGCATAAAGATGATCTGAATAAGTGGGAAAACACCATATTTATGGTTGAATATTTTAATATTGTAAATTTGTCATTTTTCCACAAATTAATATACCAATTAAATTCAATTCTAACTTAGAATTTTAGCAGAACTTTAAAGAACACAAAAAGCTTTTTCCAAAGTTTTTAAGTAAAAGGTCTTATACATAGACAATCCAAAGACTCCACCAAAAAATTGTTAGACCTAATAAGCAAATTCAGTAAAGTTTCAAAATATAAATCAACATACAAAAATCAGTTGCATTTCTATACACTGACATGAACTATCAGAAAGAGAAATAAAGAAAACAGTCCCATTTACAATAGCATCAAAAACAATAAAATATTTAGGAATAAATTCAACCAAGGAAGTGAAAGATTTATACACCCAAAACTGTAAGATGCTGGTGAAAGAAATTGAAGACACAAGTGAGTGGAAAAATATCCCATATTCATGGGTCAGAAGAGTTAATGCTGTTAAAATTTTCATACTACCAAAAGCCATTTACAGATTTAATGCAATTCCTATCAAAATTCTAATGGCATTTTTCACAGAAATAGAAAAAAAAAGTTGTAACAATCATTTAGAACCACAAAAGACTCTGATAGTCAAAGCAATCTTGAGAAAGAGCAAAGCTGAAGGCATCATGCTTCCTGATTTCAAAGTGTTTCACAAGGTTATAGTAATCAAAAGAGTATGGCATAAAAATAGACATATACCAAGGGAACAGAATTACGAGTGCAGAAATAAACCCATACAGATATAGTCAACTAATATTTGACAGAGGAGCCAAGAATACCCAATGGTGAAAAGAAACTCTCTTTAATAAATGGTGTTGGGAAAATTGGATATTCATATGTAAAAAATGAAAGTGGATCTCTATTTTACATCACTCACAAAAATTAATTCAAAATGAATTGATGACTTAAACGTAAGACTAGAAACAAAACTCACAGTAGAAAACATAAGGAAAGAGCTCCTTTGATATCAGTCTTGACAATAATTTTTTTGGATATGACACAACAAGTCCAGAAAACAAAAGCAAAAACAAGTGTGACTACATGAATTGGAAAATCTTCTGCACTGCAAAAGAAACAATCAACAAACTGAAAAAATCATCTATGGAGTGGGAGAAAATATTTGCAAACCATCCATCTGATAAGGAGTTAATCCAAAATGTATAAGGAACTCATACAACTCAGTAGCCCAAAAAACTAACAATCCAATTTAAAAATGGGCAGAGGACTTGAATAGAGGATTTTTTCCAAAGAGGACATACAAATGGACAACAAGTACATGAAATGGTGCTCAACATTACTAATCATCAGGGAAGTACAAATAAAAACCATAGTGAGATATCACCTTACACCTGTCAGAATGGCTACTGGACAAAGAATGAGAGATAACAAATGCTGGTGAGGATGTGAAGAAAAGGGAAACCTGGTGCACTGTTGGTAGGAATATAAATTGATGCAGCCACTATGGAAAACAGCATGGAGGTTCCTCAAAAAATTAAAAATGGAACTACCATACCATTCACCAATCCTACTTCCACGTATATATCCAAAGGAGATGAAATTACTTTATCAAAAGGTATCTGGACTCCCATTTCATTGCAGTATTATTCACAATAACCAAGACATGGAAACAATGGAAGTGTCCATATATATAGATTTCATCCTTACAAAAGGAGGGAAATCTTGCCATTTGCAGCAACATGGTGGGCCTTATGCTAAGTGAAATAAGGATGTGCTCATTTTTCTCTTTGCTAAAATGGGCAAAATTAATAGCAACAAAACAGTAATAATATCTAATGTTTGATGAGTGCTATGTCCAAGCAAGGTACTATGTGCTTCAACATGTATAGTTTCCTTGAGTTCTCAAAATAACAATTTACCATGCCCATTTTATAAAATAGTGAAGGCAGGGAAAATGTGGGACTTACCCAATGTCACATAGGTAATAAGTGGTGAGGACCAGATCTGAATCCAGTCTATTTGGCTCCCAAGTCTGTGCTTTTAAACTGTATGTTACACTGCTATTTATCAAGCTAAGCAATGCTAAAGAGATAAGGATGTAAAGAGATACAAAGTGAATGTTCCCTGCCTTTCTTAGAGAGATTGGAACAGGAAAATTCATTCATCTTTGACTAAGTAGAGAGCCACAGTCTGATATTTCTCAAAAGGTAAAACAACCTTAACCTCCCTTTCAACCTATTTCCCACTGCCCAGGGTACAGCCTGATGTTCCAGCCAAATGGATCTTTTGTGTTCTGCACCCACATACCATGATTTTCCTCTTTGCACAGTTGCTCATGCCTTTGTCTAGAATGTCCTTCCTGGTCTACAGAAGTCCCTAATTCATCCTTTGAGGTCCAGGCCAAGAGTAACTTCCTCCATGAGAATTATTGCTCTTTGGATGGAATTGCCTTGAGTGTCAGATTGTATGTTTCTGCTCAATCTTTTCTTAACTTGTAATTACTGCAGCTCTTTCTGTCCGGAAGGAGTATGGTTGCTGAATTTAAATTGACTGTTATAAAAATATTCCAGGGAGCACTTACCTAACAGAAGAGGAAATACGGGGAAGGATTAACAATGAACTTGCCTTTTTCCTGTCAACCAGCACCGTCTTAAGCAAAACCTGAGGGCATATAAATGTGAAATGTTATTTCAAATGACTAGACATTTTTTTTTTTTTTTTTTTTTTTTGCTGTATGCGGGCCTCTCACTGCTGTGGCCTCTCCCGTTGCGGAGCACAGGCTCCGGACGCGCAGGCCCAGCAGCCATGGCTCACGGGCTTAGTTGCTCCGCGGCATGTGGGATCTTCCCGGACCAGGGCACGCACCCGTGACCCCTGCATCGGCAGGCGGATTCTCAACCACTGCGCCACCAGGGAAGCCCTAGACATTTATTTTAAACATGATTTTTCTCTTTTAGCACAAATGGTGAACTGAGTAAATTATATCCTTAAACTGTTGTAACATATTTGATTGTGAAAGAACAGCATGTAAGGTGCCAGGAATTAATTTCTCAGGGAATGGCTTTGAAGACTGTCTTCTTTAATTATAGATTAAAGCAGGTCTTGGCAGTGTCCTTTTGGATCAATATAAATACAGAGCATAAATCAATACTGTTACACTGTTACACTGTAGTGCAGAAATTCTTAAAAAGAAAATGAAAATTACAAATTGTCTTAAAGAAACAATGCTTTTACTTGACAATGACTCCACTGTAACCAAATTAAAAATTAGTGCTGTATAAATGCATCTGTGCTTAGATTGCCTATTTGTTCATTAGGATGTGCTCATTTTTCTCTTTGCTAAAATGGCCCAGAATTAGAAAGCAGTGTATAATTCCAGTTCTGTCATTAATTAGTGGGAAATTATTTTAATTTCTTAGGTTCTAGTTGCCTTACCTTTAAGAGAGTTGGACTAGATGGCCTCAAAGATTCTCCAGTTTCTCAAACGTGTTATGATCCTCTTATAAGAAAGATCTTTGAAATTTTACTGAATCCAAAGAGTTTGAGAACATAGTATATGGGAGGCATTGAGATGAGAGGAGGGAAAATTGGTTAAAAAAAAAGAGTAGAAGCGTTTATTTGCTTAGAGTAGAGAGGAAAAGCTGGTGTGGAGGGAAATGTCAACTTAACTGGTAGAGACACTGAAACATCTACTTACATTGAATTTCATACTTTGCAAAAAAGTTTCAGGTACATGTTGTGTTTGAGACCCTTGATAAGGAGTTTCCAATCTCAGAGGCAACTGGAAGCATTGCAGGTTTCTGAGAAGGATGATGTGTTTGAAATGATGCTTGAGCAATTTGGTGACTTCTTAAGGGAATATTTGTAAATCAGTTAGAGCAGTGCCTGGCATATCACAAGTGTTATGATATGTTAAAACAAAAATGGAGGTTTGGGTGGGAAAAGGGAAAGCCTGGTTGGGAAGCCACTGCCATCATCTTTGTTCTGGGAGAGTAAGTGAGACTTGTTTTCTGAAGACACCGAAGGTACTTGGCATTCCTCAGGCTCCCCTGGTTTCCTCTCTCTTAATTTTCATTAGGTGATCAAAACATTTTTCCCCATTTCTAAGCATAATCTCAACTAGCTGGAGCTGAGCCATTTATTTTTTTCTTTTTAGAATTTCTTTTTAAAAAATACAATATAGAGTACAGAGAACTGTAATAGCACATAAAGTGCATGTTTTATTTTCAAAGAAGATAACTTATTCTGAATAGTTTTAGTGAAAAACATGTATAGTTTGTAGAAAGTTTGGATAATAAACACATTTAACTCTGAGTCAAGTGCCTATGTTTAGTCCTTCCTTTACCATCAAATGACTTGGTATGGTATTGGACAAATCATGTGATTTTTCTGAGCCTTGGTTAACTCATTTGTGAAACAGGAATGCTAATAACTAGTCTCTTATCTCATGGAACTGTTATCAGTGCTTCGGACAGTGCTTGGCATAGACAAAACACTTGATAAATATTTCTTGAATGAATAAATGGACTTTAATTTAGATAACATGTGTGGATATATGTACCAATGTATAAATAAGTTATTTTTAATGTAATGAATTCTCTATATGTCAATCTTAATCCCCCAATTCATCCCACCCTCCCTTTGTCTGCCATGTCCACACGTCCATTCTCTACATCTGCATCTCTATTCCTGCCCTGCAAATAGGTTCATCTGTACATTTTTCTAGATTCCACATATATGCATTAATATATGATATTTGTTTTTCTCTTTCTGACTTACTTCACTCTGTATGACAGACTCTAGGTCCATCCACGTCTCTACAAATGACCCAATTTAATTCCTTTTTATGGCTGAGTAATATTCCATTGTATATATGTACCACATCTTCTTTATCCATTCATCTGTCGATGGACATTTGGGTTGCTTGCATGTCTTGGCTATCATAAATCATGCTGCAATGAACATTGTGGTACATGTCTCTTTTTGAATTATGGTTTTCTCAGGGTATATCAAAAACAGTAATCAAAACAGTATGTACTGGCATGAAGACAGGCATATAGACTAATGGAAGAGAATAGAAAGCCCTCAAATAAATGTAAGCATATACAATCAACTGGTCTTTGACAAGGGTACCAGTATTACACAGTGGGGAATAGATTGTCTCTTCAACAAATGGTGTTAGGAAAACTAGATTTTCATATGCAAAAGCATGAAATTAGACTATTATTTTACACCATGTACAAAAACCAACTCAAAATAGATTAAAGACTTAAATGTGAGATCTAAAACTGTAAAACTCCTAGAAGAAAATATAAGGGAAAAACTTCATAAAACTGGTCTTGACAGTGATTTGATGGATATGACATCAAAAGCATAGGTAACAAAAGCTAAAATAAAGAAACAGGACTACATCAAGCTAAGAAGTTTCTGCACAGCAAAAGAAATAATCAACAGAGTGAAAAGACAACCTATGGAAAAGGAGAAAATACTTTCAAGCTATATATCTGGGGCCCTCCAATATTAAGAGGTAAGGGAGAAAGGAAAAGCCAGGAAAGGAAACTGAAAAGGAGGGAGCTGTGAGGTAGGAGGAAAATAAAGAGATTATAGTAGCATGGAAGTCATGTAAAGAAAGCATCAAGGAAGAAAGAGTGATGCACTGTGTCAAATGCTGATAAGTCAAGTAAGATGAGGTCTAAGAATTACCATTAGATTTATCAACATGGAGGTGTTGGTGACCCACTTAAGAGCAGTTCTGATGGTGTGACATAGACCAAGAAGAGCTGATTGGGGAGGGTTGAAGATAGAGTTAAGAGAGAGGAATCAGAGACACAAATTATGGAGCAATTCTTTGAGGATTTTTGCTGAAAAATTGTCTAGAGGGGAACGTGAGTCAATATAGACCTTTTTTTTTTTAAATGGGAAAATAATGGTATGTTTGTGTTCTGTTTAGAAAGATTCAGTAGAGATGGAAAAATTGATGAGGGGGAGCTTCTGGAGAAGTCCTTCAATAGGTGAATGGAGTGGTGTTTATTGTGAAATTGGAGGGGACAGCTTTAAATAGGAATATGTTTATCTCTCTTAACACATGGAAGACAGAGCATGAAGGGGTGATACTGTCAGATGGATTGGTATGTTAGTTAGAGTTTGAGTATTTTAGTAATCAGTAATGACAGGTCCAGCATATGACCCTGGGAGTCAGAGGTTGAGGTAGGTTGAAGGACAAGGTGATGGGGAAGAGGAAGTTGAGGAACAAAGAAACCAGGGTATTTGGAAGATCGTTCATAAGTCTGTTGAGCTTGTCAAAAATTAAAACAAGAGTAGAATGACGGTGAACCAAGAGGTAAAATCAGTGAGAAACAGGTGAGATTGGTCTGGGGGTTGCTGAATGACAGTAACAGTGGGGTATAAGAGGTGATATAATCTGATGACTTGAGATTCAAAGATGGAGATTTTTAGGGAGGAGTGAGGGAGAATTAAAGTGGCAATGAAGAGCAAGGATGACACCTACTGCACCCCTAGGTCCAGTGGTTTGATGGCTGTGGAAGAAAAAAACAGGCTCCATTGTGAGAGCTTCATGGAAGTAGCATCCTCATGGAAGACTGGTTTTAGTTAGAACAAGATAAAAAAGTAGAGGTAGAGAGAGGACATTTTGAGAATGACTGAATTCCAGAGAACACGGCAGACTGACTTCAGGAGTTGGGCAGGGGTGAAAAGCGGGGAGAAATAGGAGACATGTAGAGCCTTAAGGATTAGAATGTTGGCAATAATGGGCAATCTTGGAATCTGGGGATTCTTATAATGACTTATATAATCAGGGATAAAGGGCTTAATTAGATTATTGTGTGTGGATTCAAGCAAATAGCAGCAGGAAAGCTGTGAAAGTTGGGTAGTAGGGAATGCAATTATTAACATATTTTTGTCCCTATTGGAACACCCTGCAGCCAAGCTAAACATGATGTAATTTATGATAAACAACTCTCACTTGCACAATAGGAGACTGTTGAAAATGCCAACTCCCTGAGGGAAAGTCACCAGTGGCTCAGCTCCCTAGCAAAATGTCAAATACTTGGTCTGTTTCTAACTAGGGAAAAGCAGGAGAGCAGTGTTTCCTCTCAGTCCTTTCATCCCTCAGCCAGATTATCATTGCCTGTGATGTTAAGGCAAGAGGCAACAGGAGAGAAACAAGTTGTGTGGGTGTGAGTGACCTTCCACTTTCCAGGAGAAAGGGGATCGTCTCCAGGCAGTGACACTCAGCCAGGTATGAGGTACTACAATGTGCCCAGATGGATATATTACTAATTTACTGGGAAACCTTCCAAATTTACCAGTTTCTGGTACCTCCATGAGAAACTTATAACAACTTTATAGCAAAAGCTGAAGGTGAAGAACTTCCTTGGTTGTGAATACTCACAAGTGTGTTGCTAGAAGGACCAAATATTAGAACTAAGAGGGGCCTTAGAGATCACTAGAGATGAATTGGTTTCACAGCATCCGAAGTTTTATATTTTGTAGGGGAAGCTTTATTATTTCCAATATTTAGAAATCTTATGAGGAACCACAGTATACATAAAACAGATAAAAATAAAACTGTGTTGGGTGGTTTTTGAGATGCTTCTGAATTCCTACTGAATTTCACTTTATGAGCGCTCATGTGTACCTTTGGGGAAACTCAAGGGATTATGTAACACACAATTTTAACAAACATTTACCTAAATGCCTTCTCCTGGCTTGGGTTCCTTAAAAAAGCATACTCTGTGAAAAGGATACAAGTTCAAGTTGTTTATTCAAGAGGTGATCCCAGAAAGTGGATTCAAAGTGAGGCCAGTTATCATAGATTGTATGTTTTTCTTCAGTCACAGGCAGCTGCACAGGGGCAGGCATAGTATAGATGGCAATTTGGATTTAACTAGTGTTGTGGTTTTGCCAGAGTAAATGTAATGACGTGAGAGAAGGGCAAGGGAGATGAAGTGATGCAAAGGAATGAATTCATTGTAATTATTTACCAAAGAATAAGCTGGGTAAGGAGGGAGGAGGAGATACCAGTAGATGAGGGAGAATGAGAAGTTGGTAGGATCAATGAATTGGAGGTGGTATCCGGGGTCATAGTATTCATAGTATTGATGGAGTTGGGATACCAGAGGGATGTGAGCTGGAAAGGAATATGGTGGTCAGGGAGTGAGATGCATGAAAATGAGTTCACAGAGGGGTTGCAGTTATTGGTCATGACAAGGTCATTATGGACATGACCATGGAAGTGAGTGGCTGAGACAAGGTGGAGGGCAAGGTCATTTGAGGAGAGGAGTTCTAGGAACTGAAAGTCTAGGGGTGTTGGAATCACCTATTTATACATGGAAATCTCCTTGAGTTAGGACTGGAACAGTGTTGTACAGCAAAGAGAGTAGAATAAAATCTATCAATATATGTATGGGGTCATATCTGGTTGGTGAGTTATACTCACTTTAAATTTATTTCTTATACTTCATGTATTACTTTTATAATCAGAAGTAAATGATTAAAAAAGATAAATTGTTTCAGTTGGGGTTCAGTCAGGGAAACGGGAATTTTATATAATTTTATGCAGCTATTTGGGTGCATACAAATCACAGTGGAGCCTGGAGGAGTGAAAAGGGATCAGCCATCAGTTTTCAATTTTGCCATGTTCCCATTGTCCAGAGTCAGAGTGCTGTTACCCGAGAGTTGGGAACCTGCAGGAAACTGCTGCTGACTTCACAGTTTCTTCATATCTTGAGATGAGTGAATGGCAGGGGACTGCACAGGGTGTTGAAAAACTTATCTGTGTAAAGCCCACACATCTGGTCGTACTGCTGGAGGGAGAGGAAAGTGGCTTCTGCCTCCTTTGCTCCTCTCAGATCTCACGTTAATGCATCTCACAGGCAAAACGTAATTCATGTCCATCTCTCTGCAGGCAAGGAAACCTGAAAACTGCAGTTCTGGTTGACCATCTCCTGTGATATGGCGAGAGCATAAAGAAGAATGGGAATGAATGTTGACTGTAGAACCAGACCAAACCAAACCAGACAGACTAAATAATATCCAGCCTAGCAAACGTTGCTTCATAGAGCCAAAATGCATTTCGTGGCTCAGTTTGTACTGTCCCCTCTTAAGCTTGGCACTTTGCCTTTTTAACTGAAATTCTCCCTGTCTTGTGTCTCTTTCTAGCATGGATTTTTGTGACTGTAGGATCCAGCATCAATGAAAAGTTTTCTTAAAAACTGCACGTATGTATGTATGAATGTGTGTGGTGTGTGTGTGTGTGTGTGTGTGTGTGTGTGTGAGAGAGAGAGTGTGTTACCTCATAAATATTCCCTAGATTAAAAGGCAGGAAGGATTAGGGTTTCATCGGAGGCAAGTTACCATTGTATCCAGGTAGAGTTTAAAGAATCAGAGGAGTGGAGTGAATGGAGTGAGCAAAATGGGCCAGGGAGGTCAAGGATAGCTTTTCAAAGAAGGCAGAATTTAATTAGGCCTTGAAGGACAGGGAAAGAGAAAAAGATATGAACAGGGTGTTGGAAGACTAGAGTGCTGGTTTTGGTTCTGCACGTAACTAGTTTCTTGACTCCGGTTGTCATTAGGACTGTTTACAAACATTGCTGCTCCCTTCCCTTTGGTTAGACACCAGGCTTGCACTTCTCTAGCCCCTTGAAGTCAGGTGTGGCCATGTGACTTCCTTTGACAATGAAATGTTAGTGGAAGAGACATATGCTACTTGTAGGTAGAAGCATCAACTTGCTTGTGCCTGATGTTGACGTTCCTTTTCCTCGTTGTGGTCATCCTGCAAGCATGTGCTAAAAGGGAGCCTCTGTTACTCTGGGTCCCTGAGGGATTATGAAGAGATGTGCTGCACAAGGCGTGTGAGAAAGAAATACACCTTTGTAGTGTTAAGCCACTGGGAGTTTTGGAGTTCTTGTGTCAGTGGCATAACCCTACCCATCTTACCTATTAGGGTGACCTTGAGCAAGCCCTTTCATGTGTGGGAGCCCCAGTTTCCCACCGGTAAGATGAAAGATTTAGAATAGATTGTTTTCAAGAATTTTTCTTTTCCAGCAGCAGATTTCAAAGGAAATCCACCAGGAAACCTAAAAGGTAAATGGCTCCCAATAGAGCTGGGTGTCCTCTCAGTGAAAACCACTGGATAGAGACCTCTAACATTCTGTCCAGCCCTGGCATGTTTTAAATCTCTTGGATGGCTCATAGTCTGCCAGTTCTGGTCAGCTCGGCAAGCTTCTCTCTCACTGGAGCAAATCTAACTAGTATGAATTTCAGTAGCATAAACCTGTTTTCCAGAGTTTTCCACTTCTAGGTAAGGTGAACATCATGATTCTGGTTAGAGAACAATCTGTGTGGTCTGACTTACGTAGCTTTCTGGTTTCCCCTTGATGCACTGTGGCAAAGGCAGCTAAGATGACCTACTCCTTGCCAGGAAATCAGGCATGTGACTGGCAGATGATGCTGAAGATCTGCCACTGAATTCCATTACTGTTGCTAGCATGGACTCAAGTGACCTCTGCAGGGGAGAGACTGAAAAGTCTTATCAGTGAGCATGATGGTGTTTCAGAAGCTGGGAAAAGAACTGTTAAATAGACATAGTGCAGTCTTCAGAGTTACCGAGGGTTTGACTGGGTGAGATGGACTATGAATTATGAACTTTTTCTAAAAGAAGGTGCCTGTATGACTCCTGACGTCTCTCTCTTTCTCTCCTCATCTTCAGGGGTAAAATGATTACTGGCTTCAGACAGACCTGGGTTTGAATCCCAAGTCATCTACTAGTTGACCATGGGCATATACCCTAATGACTCCACCTCAGTTTCTTCTATTGTAGAATGGAATAATAATACCTTCTTGGCCAAGTGGTTGTTAGGACTGAATGAGATGAAGCATGCAAAACACTTGGCACTTGCTTCTTTCTCACTTCCACGCTCCTCATTTCCTGTTCCCATATTTTTTTTTGGTACGCGGGCCTCTCACTGCTGTGGCCTCTCCCATTGCGGAGCGCAGGCTCCGGACGCACAGGCTCAGCGGCCATGGCTCACGGGCCTAGCCGCTCTGCGGCATGTGGGATCTTCCCGGACCGGGGCACGAACCGCGTCCCCTGCATCGGCAGGCAGATTCTCAACCACTGCGCCACCAGGGAAGCCCCTTGTTCCCTTATTTTTTTATTCAAACAGAAAGTCACAAAAATTATAATCATCCTCATCAATTCACTCAGTCCCATGTAATTAAATTTTTTTTCATCTTGATCTTTTGTTAGCACTTTTATGAATTCATCAGTTTTTCATTAGAGTTCTGAAAATGCTTAGTCATTCAGTTCAGCAGTATAGTCAGTTACCAGAAACCTGTACTTGTCAGAGTCTTTTCATGAATGAAAAGACATGGAACAAAAAAAAGATGAAACACTTTTATAGGAACATTTTTGCAAAAGCATCAGAGTATACCCAGAACTGTGTGTAAATGACAAAAGACTTAAAAATGACCACAGTTAAAGTTTTGATGAAAGTTCATAATAATGCAATTGACAAGGAAATTTAGTTATTTCTGAGGTATACATTTTAAAGTAATAACTAGAATTATGACATAACGTTATACCAGAACATATAAGATTTTTAGAAATTTCATGTAATGGCTGAAACATTTATATTAACATATTTCCATACAAATAACCCAAAGAAATTTTAGTATTAGTTGTTTTTTGTTTGTTTGTCTTTTTATAACGTAGGATCTTATTAGTCATCAGTTTTATACACATCAGTGTATACATGTCAATCCCAATCGCCCAATTCAGCACACCACCATCCCCACCCCACCACGGTTTTCCCCCTTGGAGTCCATACATTTGTTCTTTACATTTGTGTCTCAACTTCTGCCCTGCAAACTGGTTCATAGGTACCATTTTTCTAGGTTCCACATACATGCATTAATATATGATATTTGTTTTTCTCCTTCTGACTTACTTCACTCTGTATGACAGACTCCAGGTCCATCCACCTCACTACAAATAACTCAGTTTCATTTCTTTTTATGGCTGAGTAATATTCCATTGTATATATGTAGCACAACTTCTTTATCCATTTGTCTGTTGATGGGCATTTAGGTTGCTTCCATGTCCTGGCTATTGTAAATACTACTGCAATGAATATTGGGGTGCATGTGTCTTTTTGAATTATGGTTTTCTCAGGGTATATGCCCAGTAGTGGGATTGCTGGGTCGTATGGTAGTTCTATTTGTAGTTTTTTAAGGAACCTCCATACTGTTCTCCATAGTGGCTGTGTCAATTTACATTCCCACCAATAGTGCAAGAGTGTTCCCTTTTCTCCACACCCTCTCCAGCATTTATTGTTTCTAGGTTTTTTGATGATGGCCATTCTGACTGGTGTGAGATGATATCTCATTGTAGTTTTGATTTGCATTTCTCTAATGATTAATGATGTTGAGCATTCTTTCATGTGTTTGTTGGTAATCTGTCTATCTTCTTTGGAGAAATGTCTATTTAGGTCTTTTACCCATTTTTGGATTGGGTTATTTGTTTTTTTGTTATTGAGATGCATGAGCTGCTTGTAAATTTTGGAGATTAATCCTTTGTCAGTTGCTTCATTTGCAAATATTTTCTCCCATTTCTGAGGGTTGTCTTTTGGTCTTGTTTATGGTTTCCTTTGCTGTGCAGAAGCTTTTAAGTTTCATTAGGTCCCATTTGTTTATTTTTGGTTTTATTTCCATTACTCTAAGAGGTGGGTCAAAAAAGAACTTGCTGTGATTTATGTCAAAGAGTGTTCTTCCTATGTTTTCCTCTAAGAGTTTTATAGTGTCCGGTCTTACATTTAGGTCTCGAATCCATTTTTTTTTTTTTTTTTTTTTTTTGTGGTATGCTGGCTTCTCACTGTTGTGGCCTCTCCCATTGCAAAGCACAGGCTCTGGACGCAGAGGCTCAGTGACCATGGCTCATGGACCCAGCCACTCCGTGGCATGTGGGATCTTCCTGGACCAGGGCATGAACCCATGTCCCCTACATTGGCAGGCAGACTCTCAACCACTGGGCCACCAGGAAGCCCTCGAATCCATTTTGAGTTTATTGTTGTGTATGGTGTTAGGGTGTGTTATAATTTCATTCTTTTTCATGTAGCTGTCCAGTATTCTCAGCACCACTTATTGAAGAGACTGTCTTTTCTCCATTGTATATTTTTGCCTCCTTTGCCATAGATTAGTTGACCATAGTTGCATGAGTGTATATCTGGGCTTTCTATCTTGTTCCACTGACCTATGTTTCTGTTTTTGTGCCAGTACCGTATTGTCTTGATTACTGTAGCTTTGTAGTATAGTCTGAAGTCAGGGAGTCCGATTCCTCCAGCTCCGTTTCTTTCCCTCAAGACTGCTTTGGCTATTCAGGGTCTTTTGTGTCTCCATTACAAGTTTTAAGATGATTTGTTCTAGTTCTATAAAAAATGCCATTGGTAATTTGATAGGGATTGCATTGAATCTGTAGATTGCTTTGGGTAGTAGAGTCATTTTCACAATGTTGATTCTTCTAATCCAAGAACATGGTATATCTCTCCATCTGTTGGTATCATCTTTAATTTCTTTCATCAGTGTCTCATATTTTTCTGCGTACAGGTATTTTGTCTCCCAAGGTAGGTTTATTCCTAGGTATTTTATTCTTTTTGTTTCAATGGTAAATGGGAGTGTTTCCATAATTTCTCTTTCAGGTTTTTCATCTTTAGTCTATAGGAATGCAAGAGATTTCTGTGCATTAATTTTGTATCCTGCAACTTTACCAGATTCATTGATTAGCTCTAGTAGTTTCCTGGTGGCATTTTTAGGATTCTCTAAGTATAGTATCATGTCATCTGCAAACAGTGATAGTTTTACTTCTTCTTTTCCAATTTGGATGCCTTTATTTCTTTTTCTTCTCTGATTGCCATGGCTAGGACTTCCAAAACTATGTTGAATAATAGTGGTTAGAGTAGATATCCTTGTCACGTTCCTGATCTTAGAGGAAATGTTTTCAGTTTTTAACCATTGAGAATGATGTTTGCTGTGGGTTTGTCGTATATGGCCTTTATTATGTTGAGGTAGTTTCCCTCTATGCCCAGTTTCTGGAGAGTTTTTAATCATAAATGGGTGTTGAATTTTTGTCAAAAGATTTTTCTGCATCTATTGAGATGATCATATGGTTTTTATTCTTCAGTCTGTTAATATGGTGTATCACATTGATTGATTTGCATATATTGAAGAATCCTTGCATCCCTGGGATAAATCCCACTTGATCATGGTGTATGATCCTTTTAATGTGTTGTTGGATTCTGTTTGCCAGTATTTTGTTGAGGATTTTTGCATCTATATTCATCAGTGATATTAGTCTGTAATTTTGTTTTATTGTAGTATCTTTGTCTGGTTTGGTATGAGGGTGATGGTGGCCTCATAGAATGAGTTTGGGAGTGTTCCTTCCTCTGCAATGTTTTGGAAGAGTTTGAGAAGGATGGGTTTTAGCTCTTCTCTAAATGTTTGAAAGAATTCACCTGTGAAGCCATCTGGTCCCGGACTTTTGTTTGTTGAAGATTTTAAATCACAGTTTCAATTTCATTGCTTGTGACTGGTCTGTTCATATTTTCTGTTTCTTCCTGGTTCAGTTTTGGAAAGTTGTACCTTTCTAAAAATTTTTCCATTTCTTCCAGGTTGTCCATTTTATTGGCATAATGTTGCTTGTAGTATTCTCTTAGGATGCTTTGTATTTCTTCTGTGTCTGTTGTAACTTCTCCTTTTTCACTTGTAATTTTATTGATTTGAGTCATCTTCCTCTTTTTCTTGATGACTCTGGCTAATGGTTTATCAATTTTGGTTATCTTCTCAAAGAACCAGCTTTTAGTTTTATTGATCTTTGCTATTGTTTTCTTTGTTTCCATTTCATTTATATCCGCTCTGATTTCTTTCCTTCTGCTAACTTTGGGTCTTGTTTGTTCTTTCTCTAGTTTCTTTAGGTGTAAGGTTAGGTTGTTTACTTGAGACTTTTCTTGTTGCTTGAGGTAGGCTTGTATAGCTATAAACTTCCCTCTTAGAACTGCTTTTGCTGCATCCCATAGGTTTTGGATAGTTGTGTTTTCATTGTCATTTGTCTTTAGGTATTTTTTGATTTCCTCTTTGATTTCTTCAGTAATCTCTTGGTTGTTTAGTAATCTATTGTTTAGCCTCCATGTGTTTGTGTTTTTTAGGTTCTTTTCCCTGCAATTAGTTTCTAATCTCATAGTGTTGTGGTCAGAAAAGATGCTTGATATGATTTCCATTTTCTTAAATTTACTGAGGCTTGATTTGTGACCCAAGAAGTGATCTATGCTGGAGAATGTTCCATGCGCACTTGAGAAGAAAGTGTAATCTGCTGTTTTTGGATGGAATGTCCTATAAATATCAATTAAATCTATCTGGTCTGTTGTGTCATTTAAAGCTTCTGTTTCCTTATATATTTTCATTTTGGATAATCTGTCCATTGGTGTAAGTGAAGTAAGTTAAAGTCCCCCATTATTATTGCATACTGTTGATTTCCCCTTTCATGGTTGTTAGTGTTTGCCTTATGTATAGACATGCTCCTATGTTGGGTGCATAAACATTTATAATTGTAATATCTTCTTCTTGGATTGATCCCTTGATCATTATGTAGTGTCCTTCCTTGTCTCCTGTAAGATTCTTTATTTTAAAGTCTATTTTATCTGATATGAGTATAGGTACTCCAGTTTTCTTTTGATTTCCATTTGCATGGAATATCTTTTTCCATCCCCTCACTTTCAGTCTGTATGTGTCCCTAGGTCTGAAGTGGGTCTCTTGTAGACAGCATATATATGGATCTTGTTTTTGTATCCATTCAGCAAGTCTGTGTCTTTTGATTGGAGCATTTAATCCTTTCACGTTTAAGGTAATTATCAATATGTTTGGTCTTATGACCATTTTCTTAATTGTTTTGGGTTTGTTTTTATAGGGCCTTTTCTTCTCTTGTGTTTTCCACTTAGAGAAGTTCCTTTAGCATTTGTTGTAGAGCTGGTTTGGTGGTGCTGAATTCTCTTAGTTTTTGCTTGCCTATAAAGCTTTTGATTTCTACACTGAACCTGAATAGATCCTTGCTGGGTAGAGTAATCTTGGTTGTAGCTTCTTCCTTTTCATCACTTTAATTATATCATGCCACTCCCTTTTGGTGTGTATAGTTTCTGCTGAGAAATCAGCTGTTAACATTATGGGAGTTCCATTCTATGTTATTTTTCATTTTTCCCTTGCTGCTTTCAATAATTTGTCTTTGTCTTTAATTTTTACCAGTTTGATTACTGTGTCTCTCGGCATGTTTCTCCTTGGGTTTATCCTGTATGGGACTCGCTGCACTTCCTGGACTTGGGTGGCTATCTCCTTTCCCACGTTAGGGAAGTTTTCGACTAAAATCTCTTCAAATATTTTCTTGGGTCCTTTCTCTCTCTCTTCTCCTTCTGGGACCCCTATAATGCGAATGTTGTTGTGTTTAATGTTGTCCCAGAGATCTCTTAGGCTGTCCTAATTTCTTTTTATTCTTTTTTCTTTGTTCCGCAGCAGTGAATTCCACTATTCTGTCTTCCAGGTCACTCACTTATCCATTTTTCTGCCTCAGTTATTCTGCTATTGATTCCTTCTAGTGTAGTTTTCATTTCAGTTATTGTATTGTTCATCTCTGTTTTTTTGTTCTTTAATTCTTCTAGGTCTTTGTTAAACATTTCTTGCATCTTCTCAACCTCATTCTTTTTCTGAGGTCCTGTTCTTTTTCTGGAAAGTTGCCTATCTCCACTTCATTTCGTTGTTTTTCTGGGGTTTTATCTTGTTCCTTCATCTGGTAGATAGCCCTCTGCCTTTTCATCTTGTCTGTCTTTCTTTGAATGTGGTTTCTGTTCCACAGGCTGCAGGACTATAGTTCTTCTTGCTTCTGCTGTCTGCCCTCTGGTGGATGAGGCTATCTAAGAGGCTTGATGGGAGGGACTGGTGGTGGGTAGAGCTGGCTGTTGCTCTGGTGGGCAGAGCTCAGTAAAACTTTAATCCACTTGACTGTTGATGGGTGGGGCTGTGTTCCCTCCCTATTGGTTGTTTGGCCTGAGGCAACCCAACACTGGAGCTTACCTGATCTCTTTGGTGGGGCTAATGACAGATTCTGGGAGGGCTCACACCAAGGAGTACTTCCCAGAACTTCTTCTGCCAGTGTCCTTGTCCCCACAGTGAGCCACAGCTCCCCCACCCCCCCGCCTCTGCAGGAGATCCTCCAACACTAGCAGGTAGGTCTGGTTCAGTCTCCCCTGGGGTCACTGCTGCTTCCTCTGGTTCCCGATGCACACACTACTTTGTGTGTGTCCTCCAAGAGTGGAGTCTCTGTTTCCCCCACTCCTGTCAAAGTTGTGTAGTCAATTCCCACAAGGCTTCAAAGTCTGATTCTCTAGGAATTCCTACTCACATTGTCAGACCCCCAGGTTGGGAAGTCTGATGTGGGGCTCAGAACCTTCACTCTAGTGGGTGGACTTCTGTGGTATAAGTGTTCTCCAGTCTGTGAGTCACCAATCCACAAGTTATGAGATTTGATTTTACTGTGATTACACCCCTCCCACCATCTCATTGTGGCTTCTCCTTTGTCTTTGGATATGGGTTTTTTTTTGGTGAATTCCAGTGTCTTCCTGTCGATGATTGTCCAGCAGCCAGTTGTGATTTTGATGTTCTGTCAAGAGGAAGTGAGAGCATGTCCTTCTACTCCACCATCTTGGTTCCTCCTCTCCTGTTCCCTTTAGTTTCCATCTGTTTTGCAATTCCTATGATACATCTTTCCTGTTTAACATATTGGTTATATCTTCACAAGTATCAGATGTTTATTTATTTGAAGTTCTGTGGGCATCACTTTGCACTGTTAGGTCCAGGGGACTGGAAATTTCTATTCTTAATGTTTTATGAGGATGTGTGTTAAAGATCCATTTTAGATTTTGCCATGTACCTACTTGTATGGTGGAGATGCCTAGTTGCACTTTCTAATTAGAAGAAGGACATGGAGTACAATCAAAACTATATACTTTAAAACTGGCTGTTAAAACTCTTCCTGTGTCCTCAGCAAGGGGAAGAAAAGTTCTCAGGGTGTCCTAAGTGGCGTTTGCTCTTCATTTGCTATGGGGTAAAAGTGGCAGCCAGAAATGGTGTACAGAGATCATAAAAGGCCCTAAGTTTGTGACCTGAGAGGTCTCTCTGAGAGTCACATGTAAATGGGACAGCCTGGTGGTGTAAGGAGTGGGATAGAAAACAATGCAATGAAAGCAGAGTGAGATTCAGATCCAGAGGGCCTGATCTTCGTCCTTGACTTCAATACGGACCTTGACGAAATTTTATAATATTGTTGACCCTCAGTTTTTTCATCTATAAAAGGAAGACAACATTACCTAAGAGCAATGTTATGTGCATGAAAGAAGATAATATATGTGAAAAATACTTTGTGATCTCTGAACTACCGTCCAGTGGTTAGGAGTCATGATCACCCTTTCATCTGTTACTGGGTGGATATATGGGTAATACCTTACAGGGGCCCAAGGGCTACATCCAGCAAGAGGACTCACGGGCAACATCTCTGAGGCAGGGCTGTTGACTTCGGCTCTATTGCTCTCTAATATAGTTGGCATGACTCCTGTTTGGTGACTATGGAGCCCAAAGTACAGTACTGATGAATAACTTGATGAATGTCTTCTAGAAAATTGAAAACAGAGTTGAGACTACAATTTATATTGAGCAGATTCCTGTATCCTGGTTAGTAAGCTAGTGATAAGAGAGTGAACATGAGATTATAATTGATATAAACACATAGAGCTCTGTAGCATCATCCATGTGGATTCTTGCAGGTCTAGGGGCTTCCAGGGGACTTGTACAAGATAAATGACAAATCTACTCACAATGGACATTGACAAGATTTGGAAAAAGAATCAGAGGTTATAATTTCCCTCAGATCTTATACACCCATGTTTAAATCCTTTGGGCTTTGTGTTGTTTTCATCACTAGACAATGTCCCTGTCAAAGTATTTATCACTCACTTGTGGTTTTATCCAACAGACATGTATTGAGCATCTTTGGTACATAACCTGCCATGTTAGGGAGCCATGGATTTTTTTCCCCTCAACATTTCATTATGAAAATATTCAACCATAGAGAAAAATTGAAATAATTTTATAACTAGCAACTGGCTTATACAATTATATATCTAAATAAATCTATTCTTCTATTTGTCCATCAATCCATGTTACTGTTCCCCCTAAATTCTTGAGTATGCATATCAGAAATGATGGAGGGTTTTTGAGCAGGGGTGTAATAAGATTCAAGTTGCTTGTCATGTAAATGTCTCCTATGAAAATATGGATATGATGGTGCTGGTCCTGGTGATTGTGCCCTTCTCACTGCCTCTGTCCTTCCTTCTCTTATTTTTAGGAGAATCAGTCATTGACTAACATGGTGGGAATGTCAGAGAGTTTCCCTAAACTGAATGGGAGAGATAAGGATGGTGCTGATCTATACAGCATGCTTTCACACATGTACTGAAAAGACAATATTGGCATGTGATCATGTGGCATAGGACTCCTCAAAGTTTCTGGGCTTAATTTATCCATTTTCCAAAGTATGCAGTTATTTTACTAGGAATTTTATCTGTATTCTTTCTCTCTTGTTATTTTCACAATGAGTTGGCATTACTACTTTGAGTTGGCATTACTACTCCCATTTTTCTGATGTGTACATTGAGTATGAGAAAATTTAAGTCATTTGCTTGAATTACTTGACTGGGAAGTGGTACCACTGGATTTATACTCTAGAGACACAATGTTCTTTCCCCTTCATTGGCTGTTGCCTAAAGCTGGCACTTATTCTACCCCTTGCAAGCCACAGTGCTTCAGAAGGAAGTATTATAGAAGCAAAAGAAATCAGCAAAAATTATATCTCTTCTAACAGACAAATTATAGGATTCCACAGTCCCATGGTATCAATTATCCAATGTTCCTTTCAGTCTATGAACATTGGTGAGGAAAGATTTCCCTCTTGGGCAGTCTGCAGATTTGCTGTTGCTGGCACAGATACGCATCTCTCTCCTGGCCTTATCTCTGCAGATCTGATTGGCCTCTGTTCACCAGTGGTATTCTTTCCCACACATCTAAGGCACTCACTGCCCTTCCTGATCAAACCATAAGGAGCCCTGAAGATTTTCCAACCTCATCAGGGACTACAGCACCTTCCCGATGCTCATGTTTTAGGAATATCAAATCAGATTAGGAATTGTTCCTTGAGGCCATTACTCTCAATTTATGTGTCAACTTTATTTTTTTGGTGGTAGGATGTGGGAAGGAATAAGGAGAGCTTGTTACTTCTGAGAGATTTACATCTGCCTCTTTTTTAAAAAAAAATAATGATTAAGGACATATAAAATGAAATTTACCTTCTTTTACCATTTTTAAGTGTACAGATAAATAGTGCTAAGTATTTTTGCACTGTTGTGCAACAGATCTTAAGAAGTTTTTCATTTTGTAAACTAAAACTATATACCCATTAAACAGCAACTGTCTATTTTTCCTTCCTCCCAGCCCCTGGCAGCCTGTTTCTATGAGTAGGAATACCTTAGATACTGCATATTATATTGGGTGGGCCAAAAAGTTTGTTCAGCTTTTCAGTAAGATGTTATGGAAAAACCCAAATGAACTTTTTGGCCAGCACAGTATTATACATATCATATAATATTTTAAAGAATTCATTTTTCTGTGACTGATTTCACTTAACATAATGTCTTCAAGGTTCAGCCATGTTGTAGCATATGACAGCATCTCCTTCCTTTTTAAGGCTGAATAATATTCTGTTGTATGTATATACCGCATTCTATTTATCCATTTATTTGTCAGTGGACACTTGGATTGCTTCTATCCTTTGGCTATTGTGAATAATGAGACTATGGATATGGTGTGCAAATACCTTTTTGAGATCCTGCTTTCAATTCTTTTAGATAAATATCCAAAAGTGGGATTGCTGGATCATATGGTAATTCTATTTTTACTTTTTTTGAGGAACCTCCATACTGTTTTCCACAGTGGCTGTAACGTTCCCACCAACAGTGCATAAGGATTCCAATTTTTCCACATTGTCACCAACACTTGTTATTTTCTGGTTTTTTTTGTTTTTAAATTTTTATTGGAGTATAATTGATTTACAATATTGTGTTAGTTTCAGGTGTACAGCAAAGTAAATCAGTTTTACATATATCCACTCTTTTTCTTTTTTTAGATTCTTTTGCCATATAGGTCATTGTAGAATATTGAGTAGAGTTCCCTGTGCTCTACAGTAGGTTCTTATTAGTTATCTATTTTCATTGTGGTTTTGATTTGCATTTCTCTAATGATTAGTGATGTTGAGCGTCTTTTCATATGCTTGTTGATCTTTGTGTAACATCTTTGGAGAAACGTCTATTCAAATCCTTTGCCCATTTTAATAGGGTTATTTCTTGTTGTTGACTTGTAGGAGTTCTTCATATGTTGTGAATATTAACCCCTTATCAGGTATATGATTTTCAAATATTTTCTCCTGTTCCACGGATTGCCTTTTCATGCTGTTGATTGTGTCTTTTGATCAGGTTTGCCTCTTTTTTGAAGATCAGTTTCTACAGTCAGTATCAGAAATGCTTCTCAGATTAGGACTTATTACCTAACTCTAGTATAGCACCTACTACATTTGACTATCATTTAATTACAATCTTTAAAGGCAGGTACAATGTACTATTCAACTTATACTCTTAGTGCTTAGATCAGTACATGTTTATAATGAAAATGAAATAAAATTATTCTCCTTCTTGCCTCTCATGTATATATTTGGCATTTGCTTACCCAGAGACAACTCCTTCTCTATGCTGGGGCTATCAGAGCAGACCAGCTCATTAGTTAGGTTTGAATGGGGGGATTCCAGCAAGGTGAACTCTTAGAAACAGGAAGTGGTCACCAACCAGTTCCACTGGTGAAGCATTTTCTAAAGTCTGCATATTCTGGTAATTTGATTTTAGCTCTCCCTGGGGAATAAGGTAGTTATAGTTCAGAATTCTTTCTTTAAGTATGACCATACTAGCAAGAGAGCTGTAGTAAATTCTTAGTTGATCATCATTGGGTTTTGATCATTTTTGTGGTTTCTATAGCTCCTAGAATTGGGTCAGGCATAGAGAGTACCAAGATAGTCCAGGAAGTGTAAACAATATTGGGCAAAATACAACAGCACATTAAAAAGATCATACACCATGATCAAGTGGGGTTCATCCCAGGAATGCAAGGATTCTTCAATATATGCAATTCAATCAATGTGATAAACCATATTAACAAATTGAAAGAGAAAAACCATATGATCATCTCAATAGATGCAGATAAAGCTTTTGACAAACTTCAACACTCATTTATGATAAAAACCCTGCAGAAAGTAGGCATACAGGGAACTTTCCTCAACATAATAAAGGCCATATATGACAAACCCACAGCCAACATTGATCTCAATGGTGAAAAACTGAAACTGTTTCCATTAAGATCAGGAACAAGACAAGGTTACCCACTCTCACCACTCTTATTCAACATAGTTTTGGAAGTTTTATCCACAGCAATCAGAGAAGAAATAGAAGTAAAAGGAATCCAAATCGGAAAAGGAGTAAAACTGTCACTGTTTGCAGATGACATGATACTATACATAGAGAATCCTAAAGATGCTACCAGAAAACTGTTAGAGCTAATCAATGAATTTGGTAAAGTAGAAGGATACAAAATTAATGCACAGAAATATCTTGCATTCCTATATACTAATCCTGAAAACTCTGAAAGAGAAATTAAGAAAACACTCCCATTTACCATTGTAACAATAAGAATAAAATACCTAGGAATAAACCTACCTAAGGAGACAAAAGACCTGTATGGAGAAAACTGTAAGACACTGATGAAAGAAATTAAAGATGATTACAAACAGATGGAGAGATATACCATGTTCTTGGATTGGAAGAATCAACACTGTGAAAATGACTATACTACCCAAAGCAATTTACAGATTCAATGCAATCCCTATCAAACAACCAATGGCATTTTCCACAGAACTAGAACAAAAAATTTCTCAATTTGTATGGAAACAAAAGAGCCCAAACACAAAAGCAATCTTGAGAAAAAAAAATGGAGCTGGAGGAATCAGACTCCCTGACTTCAGACTATACTACAAAGCTACTTTAATCAAGACAGTATGGTACAGACACAAAAACAGAAATATAGATCAATGGAACAGAATAGAAAGCCCAGAGATAAACCCATCAACATATGGCCACCTTATCTTTGATAAAGGAGGCAAGAATATACAATGGAGAAAAGACAGCGTCTTCAAAAAGTGGTGCTGGGAAAACTGGACAAACACATGTAAAAGATGGAAATTAGAACACTCCCTAACACCATACACAGAAATAAACTCAAAATGGATTAAAGACCTAAATGTAATGCCAAACACTATAAAACTCTTAGAGGAAAACATAGGCAGAACACTCTGTGACATAAAGCACAGCAAGATCCTTTTTGACCCACCTCCTAGAGAAATGGAAATAAAAACAAAAATAAACAGATGAAACCATAAGCAAGACAGCAAAGGAAACCGTAAGCAAGACAAAAAGACAACCCTCAGAATGGGAGAAAATATTTGCAAATGAAGCAACTGACAAAGGATTAATCTCCAAAATTTACAAGCAGCTCATGCAGCTCAATAACAAAAAAACAAACAACCCAGTCCAAAAATGGGCAGAAGACCTAAATAGACAGTTCTCCAAAGAAGATATACAGGTTGCCAACAAACACATGAAAGTATGTTCAACATCACTAATCATTAGAGAAATGCAAATCAAAACTACAATGAGATATCATCTTACACCGGTCAGAATGGCCATCATCAAAAATTCCACAGACAATAAATGCTGAAGAGGGTGTGGAGTAAAGGGAACCCTCTTGCACTGTTGGTGGGAACGTAGATTGATACAGCCACTATGGAGAACAGTATGGAGGTTCCTTAGAAAACTAAAAATAGAACTACCATATGATCCAGCAATCCCACTACTGGGCATACACCCTGAGAAAACCGTAATTCAAAAAGAGTCATGTACCAGGATGTTCACTGCAGCTCTCTTTACAATAGCCAGGACATGGAAGCAACCTAAGTTTCCATCAACGGATGAACGGATAAAGAAGATGTGGCACATATATATAATGGACTATTACTCAGCCATAAAAAGAAACAAAATTGAGTTATTTGTAGTGAGGTGGATGGACCTAGAGACTGTCATACATAGTGAAATAAGTCAGAAAGGGCAAAACAAATACCGTATGCTAACATATATATATGGAATCCTAAAAGAAGAAAAAAAGGTTCTGAAGAACCTAAGGACAGGACAGGAATAAAGACACAGATGTAGAGAATGAACTTAAGGACACAGGGAGGGGGAGGGATAAGCTGGGACGAAGTGAGAGAGTGACATGGACATATATACACTACCAAATATAAAATAGATAGCTAGTGGGAAGCAGCCATGTAGCACAGGGAGATCAGCTCTGTGCTTTGTGTTCACCTAGAGGGGTGGGATAGGGATGGTGGGAGGGAGACACAAGAGGGAGGAGATATGGAGATATATGTGTAGCTGATTCACTTTGTTATAAAGCAGAAATTAACACACCATTTTAAAGCAATTTTAATCCAAGAAAGATGTTAAAAAAAACAAGAAAGCCACTCCTAGAGAAAAGTATGGAAGGATTGAAACATTAACAGTAATTATTTCAAGAGGTATAGTGGAGGGAAGGGGGTAGATCCTTAACCCTTCATTCTTCCCTCTATCCCTCTCTCTTTCTTTCTTTCTTTCTTTCTTTCTTTCTTTCTTTCTTTCTTTCTTTCTTTCTTTCTTTCTTTCTTTCTTTCTTTCTTTCTTTCTTTCTTTCTTTCTTTCTTTCTTTTCATTCTCTCCTTCTCTTTCTTTCAATTGTTACTAAAAGCTATGCTTTCAATTTAATAAATTAGATGAATTGAAAACAATAGCAATAAAAATTCCCCAAACTCCAAAACTAGAATGAACCACTAGTGGCAGCTGGGTTCTAAACTGCCTGATTAGATGAGGATCCAGACACTTCTTGGTATTAAGACTATGGATGAATAATAGTCCTAAAATGGGAAGAAGGAAAGACAAGGAAGAGGAAGGATGCAAGTGATAGAGTGTACTGATGGTTAAAACTACACAACTCTGCCATTACACTGAGAAAGGAGCCCAGACAATATGTAGACAAATCAATGTGAGTGTATTCCAATAAGCCTTATTTACAAAATCAGGCAGCTGACTGGTTTTGTCCCACATGCTACCATAGTTTGCTGGTACCCCTGTTTTAGAGGAAAGGAAGAATTGAGGTAAAACTGGAAGCCATCTGGGATTCCATCAGTCAGGCCTGCCTGGAATAGAGAAGTTCTCTGCATTCGGGTGCTTCCAGTGATGTGCTTTTTGGTTCCTTGTGATGTCTCTAGGTATACTGGTATGAGGTGCCAAGACTACAGCTGAGGGTTTCCATTAACTACAGAGGACCAATCATACCTTATCTCTGGGGAGATGTGTGACTAATAAATTTAGTCAAACAGTTAAATATTTTAGTGAATATACCTTATTTTGGACATGTCATACAAAAGTGAATTTAGTTGTTACCAACATAACCACTGCACACAGCTTTGATGAGGAGCTCAAGTCAGGCAAAGCCAGGCCAGCATCCATTTAGCTGCTGTGGTATCCACTCATTTGTCATTTTCCTGTGGGTCTTGCAGGGGTTTATAGCATCCCTCTGTAATGTCTTTGTGTCTGAGGCTTTGCTGACCTCCTTGCAAAACTCATCGTTTGAACTTTTTAAAAATAAATAAATAAATAAATTTATTTATTTATTTTGGCTGTGTTGGGTCTTCGTTGCTGCGTGCGGACTTTCTCCAGTTGCGGCGAGCGGGGGCCACCCTTCATTGTGGTACGCAGGCCTCTCATTGCGGTGAATTCTCCTGTTGTGGAACACGGGCTCTAGGCGCACAGCCTTCCGTAGTTGTGGCACGCAGGCTCAATAGTTGTGGCTCATGGCCTCCAGAGCGCAGGCTCCGTAGTTGTGGCACATGGGCCCAGCTGCTCCGCAGCATGTGGGATCCTCCTGGACCGGGGCACGAGCCTGTGTCCCCTGCATTGGCAGGCGGACTCCCAACCACTGCACCACCAGGGAAGTCCTTGAACTTTTCCTTGGTGTGCTCTTTTCTTTGGGGCAGTTTGTTGACTGCTCTATCTTCAGCTGGGGCGGGAGTCCTCTTCTGCTCCCTTTGCTCTTCCTTCTGCTGTTGTGACTTGAAGTTGTCAGCCTGTAAATGGCTCTTATACACACCATTGGTGCTATTTCTGTTGTGTGGCTGCTTTCTCATGGTATGCAGTTTAGTTAGTCTTTCTTTTTTGTTCTCAGGACAAGGCAGGCATATAGATAATGGTCCTGAGGCTCTCTTCTTAACAAACTCCATAGAAAGTATATGGCCATTTATTTCTCTCAGTATAACCCATAATTTTGGAGTAAAATAGCTGGGCTCTTCATAATGACCTTTAAAAGCAAAAGAAAGATTTCATATTGTCCTGATCGCTAGGATATTTCTGAGTCTCTTCATGTCAGTCTCTTTCATTTCATTTCATTTCATTTCTTCATTTGAAAGATAAGAAGATCAAAGGGGGTTTGTCAGGCCCTTGACTGTTAGCAGCTGTAGAAGAGCTGTTTGTAATTCTTCACTGCTGTCCTTACAGCTGCTTCTCCTTTCTGATGCTCTCCTGCAGGGGTGAACGTAGGAAGATAAGATGTTCTGACACTGTCATGCTGAAGCCTGGTGGAGGGCCTCCGGAGTTTTGGTTTGTTTTATTGTAGAATATAACCTGCTGTTGACTCTAGCTCTGTTAGGGCCCCAAGAGAACCTCATCTACCCTGAGAAACTACTAATTAGAGTTGGAGAAAACTTTGTTTTCTGGAATGATGTGTTATAAGATTTTTAAAATGTTCACCTTCCAGGAGAGTTCCCATTGCTGATATTATTTATGTGGTTATTGGTCTCTTTGTGTGAATTGAAATCACATGGTGTCTTGGTTGCCAATATACACGGAGGAGTAATCATGAAGTATTAACCAATCAACTTTTTCATGCTTGTACTCTGGATCTTTCTACATACAGGCAATGTGATAAAAGGTCCATGGCATTGTGTTTTAGATAAACTTGGAGAAGAATAAATATTTTACAAATTAAAGCATCAGAAGAATTTTGAAATGGTCTCCTTAGCACTGATCCCACAATATGACCAAAGAGGAATGGCCTGATCTGAAGTTATTCTCTCATCCTAATGTTTGGAAATGAGCACTAGAGCACAAAGTCCCACGAGTCCTCAGCTTGCTAAGCAGCTAAGATTGGTTGAAAAAAAGAGTGTGAACCTCTGTCCAAAAGCCTTTCCCTGTCTTGGGGAACAGGTAAGGCTATTCAGCTTTCCAGTGTTGACCATTGAACTCCGTTTCATAGGTCTTGACTTGAAAAGTTTGAGCACCATGTCAAGAGTGTTTAATTTAGTCAGCCTCATTAAGAATGAAGAAGAAACTAGGTATCATAACAGGTAATAATAGTGCGACATTTTTTTTTCTGTGCTCAAGAGCTGTCAGGAATAGGAGAGGAGGACCCATGGGAACTACATTTGAGGATCTGGTGAACTGAAAGTGTCAAGGAATGGAGAGTTCTCTTGAGGGGAGGGACTGACTGTTTATGGGTTTGACCCCACATGAGGGGTGTGGGGTGTGGCCTTTTCCCAGTGTGGAAGCCTAATCCAACCTTTTGGTGGGACTGTGGACATCTACAAAGAACACCTGGGGGGATAACAGGTACCTAGTTCTTATAAGAATCATGGAAGAACCCCATGGGGTTCAGCCATGTCTGGCCCTGTGCTCAAATATTTCCACTTAAGACTCATCTTCAAGCCTCTGTGCAGGACCCTGCGGAGCCCTTCCATGAGGTGAGGGTTTGCCCGAGAAAAGAACTCCAGGTTGAGAGAATGAAGGAGGGAGGATCATTTTAACAGAATAGTGTAATGAAAGAGCACTGGACTCCTCTGATCTTAGGGCTTTCAGACCTGGCTCGGCCACTTAGCAGCTGTATGACCTTAAAAAGTTGAACTTTCTGGGCCTCACCTTCATTCCTTTCCTGGAAAATGATATTTTATAACTTCCAAGATACCTTCCAGGTCTAGGATTCAATAAATATAGGAGGTTGGGATTTGAAGAAAAAGTTAAAAATCAACAAGCAAGGAGAGGTCTGACTCCTTTAAAAATGCCCCACATGATCACTGGTTAGCATGGCCCTTTGCTTTCTCAGAACTTAGTTGAATTATATGTTGTTTTTTTTTTTTTTTTTTTCTGTCTAAGCCAAGCCATCCAACTCTTAAATTTGAAGAACTGTTGAGCAGATGTCTCCTCCTAGTTTCCCTAAATTATGGCTTTGGGTGAGTTGAGTTCTTATGGTCAAAACTTACCAGTCATTCCTCATGCTACAGCCTGTGTCAGAATTTGTCATCCAACAAATTGCAGTCATTTCCTGGGTCTCTTTTGTGGATCAGACACCAAATACAAGGTCCAATAAAGGCACAAAGTACAAAAGAAGCTTTATATTAGGAATAGTAGATGTGTAACCCATGGGCTGCTACTCCCTGCTTCTACATTCATGATAGAGCCTCAGAATCTTCTTCAACACAGCATTCCAATCAATCACTCCCAATTAAAGTTGGCCTATGGAATGAAACTCACGTGTCATTTATATTCTCCATTAGTATTGCAATGACATCTCTGATAATTGTGTTTAACTCTGTATTCCTAAAACACACTGGTTACTGACCACAGGGAACTTAGCTCTCTTAAACCCTCACTAAGATTTCCTCTATCTCCATCACCACAGGGCCATCTTTGTTTTGCTGTTGTCTATGCATGGGAATGATGCCTGTCTCCAACAAGACTGCTAGTTCCTACCCCATGGGGAAACACACTGCTTCCACTGGCAAGTATCTGTCAAAGGTCAATTGATATCACTACACAGCAGCTGGTGGGAGCGAATATGCTGCCAAATGGTTTCTATGGTTTTAATGACCTAATGAAATGTTTTGTTATGAAAGATGGTGATTTCAGTAGAGCACAGTGACTGTTCTGCTCTGTAGCCTACAAATGTATAGTAGGATTCAGATATACCAATGAAAACACCTGAAACACTATTTTTTTCCACTTGGAAAAATTTTCAGATGACCTTTCAGTATTATTAAATTATTAAAACATTATTAAACCATCTTTTTTTTAGGACAGAAAACTCAACTTAAGATCACTTCTGATCTCTACTTAGTTGGAATCAAGTGAAAAAAAACTGTTCTAAAATTTTTTATCCAACAATAACAAATACAGCATTGAAGATGTCAGCTGCTGAGATGGATAAATCAACAATCCCAAACGATGTGTATTTTGAGCCTATCTCTTTCCCTATAGGCATAAGTGTCTCTTGAAGTAGGTTTGTATGTTAATTTTCAATGTGTCAGGAAAGGAAAGTTTGGTATCTTTTGGAGGAATATAATTAAAAACAAAGTCTTCTCTAAATCCAGAAATTTTCTTCACAAAGTTAGTAAGAGAAAGAAAACACTTTTATTACTGAATAAGCATTAAACCAGAATGTGCTGAGTGTCACAGGCAATCAACTTTAAGAGACTGCAAGGACAGAAAGGAATCACATCTCCTTATATAGCAAAGAAGATACAACCAATTATATACATGTTTTCAAGATAAACAATAACCGGTGTTCAAGTAAGAGAACTTGATAACACCATTTGTCACACACAGTTCATCTTAACTTTACATGGTAATTGGGGTGACCATCTGTATTAGCTAAATTGCTTTATTCAGAAGAAAAACAGACTCATCTCTTTATGATAAGGAGGTAGTTTTGCAACTTGGAGCAAGGTGCCCACTGAAATTAGGCTCATACCTCCTAATAGAAACTAGGAGATAGGGGTGCTATCTCCTTTGATGTTTGCATTTCAAACAGATGACTCCCCTGTCCTTGAGAAAGACATTCTGGATCATAAAATAGACAAAAGACTAGCTGACAAAAAGCCCATCTGGTCTTCCAAAGGATTTATATATATTTCAAAGAGATGAGAAAGTACTTACAATTCCAAATTTTCCAAGAAAAAGGAGAGGGAAATCTCTTCTATTTTCAACAGGGAGAATTATCTTATTTTAAATTTGTATGTGTCCTTAATCACCTAAACACTCTAGGAGGAGTGTAGGAAGACTCTAAGAAGGTTGAACAGGACTGTAGGAGTTGACTGATAAAAGAATCCACCTAGAAAATGAGAGTCTTGGGAAGAAGGGGGTGGACCAAGTATGTGGCTCACCCATGTACAGATCCAAATAGATTCTCTGGCATAAAGAACTCTGTAGGACAAAGAAGGACATGGAAAGTCAAGGATGTCAAGGTGGTACTTCCAGGGGTGAAAAACCAGTTTCACTGAAGCTCAACCCACCACTCTTTCCATTTTTGTTCCCTTGTCTATGAGCTGCAACTGATATTATTTAGTTAATATCTCTCCTTTGCCATTAAAAATATTTCATTATGTAGCCCCCATCCATCCTTTCTATGTTTATTCTTCTTCCCTTTGTCTCAATTTTTCTTCAAGCCTCAGTTTACTACAGGTTTTAGCGAAACCTCACACTGTTTTCTAATTCTAAGACTTCTTTTATAGTCATACCTGATTATGCATCTTATTTCCAACTTTTGGAATAATATTTCCAAATTTTTACAAATTAATGTGAAATTAATTTGTGAGAATGTGAGCTCCCCAGAGAGCCTCCTGGGCATCTATTCTCTCATTCCATAGCCTTCTCTCCTACCTATTTCCATTTTGAAAAAAATCCCATATAACACTTTTTGAATACATTTCTTATCCTTTTAATCAGGACTTGATGCTATATCATCAAAATTATCTTAAAAATCTTCCAGCTTTGTGAGTCATTTTCTTTTATGGAGACCAGAGCATGGAATCAATCTTGCCTTTCTTTTGAATGTCTTGGAATCTGGCTTCCCAGATAGTGTATATTCTTGACTTGGCCAACTTTCCCTTTTTCCAACTATTGCAAAAATCCAAGGTTATATGATGACTTTTCCTCAAGGTTTTGACATTTTCATTTGACTAACCATTTATTCCCTGTTAGAGAAACAGTTTCCACAGATGACTGTCTATACTTTCAGAGAGAAACACATTTTGGAAGCAAAGTCCAGAATTTCTCAGATAGGATATGACCAAATGTGGTGTCTTGATTGTTGATCTTCTACATCACTTGTATATATAAAGTTTATAATCTGCATAAAGGTTTAATAAATCATATATTTTCTGAACTTGGTATGTAGTCTGTTGTATAATTTTGCAGTTTTTCACTCCACCCCCAGCCTGGTTGTTCCTAAAATCAAATGCTTGGCAGTTTCCTTCCACTCTCCAAAATATATATATATATTTCCTGTAAGTATATATATTTTTTGATAATGAAATTTACTACATCATGTCTCCTAATGAACTGTTTCTCTTGAATCTGGGCTCTGTTTCCTCTGCTGTATTCTAGCTGTGACCTCTCACCAAAGCTTAGTGTAATCTCTGGAGCATATTTACCACTTTCTACCTCATATAACACTTGTTTTTATACATTGCTTATCAGGCTGTAACTAACATAATTGGTATAAACTGTCTTCATTTTAATTTTTCCCTGTGGTGCCTAGAGTAAAGTTTGATACACAGGTGATTGATAACTATTGATATAAATAAACGAGTGAAGGCACAGCCTGTTAGTACTAATAAATACATTAACATAAGACTAATATTTGAAAATAACTTTTTTCTCTCGTTAAACTTTAATAGAGTAGTCAGGCAGATAAAGAAATAGAGTAATTAGTTTAGTAGCAAAAACAGTGCAAACAGCCCAAAATTAATTGACAAATCAGAGACAAAGACCAAACAGGACTAATGTAAGTAAGTTTATAGGAATCAGGAGTGAATAAAAATGGAAGTAAAATCAGGGAAGAGTGATTTATTAAGCAAAACTAGTTTGGAAAGCCTTTTTTTTTTTTTTTTTTTTTTTTTTTTTTTTCCGGTACGCGGCCCTCTCACGGCTCTGGCCTCTCCCCTCGCGGAGCACAGGCTCCGGACGTGCAGGCTCAGCGGCCATGGCTCACGGGCCCAGCCGCTCCGCGGCATGTGGGATCCTCCCGGACCGGGGCACGAACCCGTGTCCCCTGCATCAGGCAGGCGGACTCTCAACCACTGCGCCACCAGGGAAGCCCGGGAAGCCTTTTATAATTAGTTCTTTTGTCCATGAATCCATGAATAATATATACAGCAATAGCAAGTAGGATTCTTATCCTTCACAGTTATAATTCTGAACAGAATAGTGTCTGATAGCCCTATGCTTTGAACACTAGCTTCTCAGCCTTCAAACACATATTGTGGCTTATTTGGATGGTGAATGGGAAAGAAAGAAGGTGCTCTCTATTTTCTTCAGAGAAGGAGGATGGGACAATATCCCCTGGGCTTAAAAAGTAATTTGTGAGAGAAAAGAAAACCAAACAAAATTCTTCCTCTGCACATTCATTTAGTTTAAGGCCTTACATAGTAAACCCTGTTTGACTTACTCTTGTTACAAGCATGACCACTTGAATAAGGATGACCTGATAATGAATTTTCCAGTGATGGGTATGTTCCTCCAGGAACTTCACGTGCCTACTAAAACAATTACCAAAATAGTTTAAATTCAACAAGACGCTTAAAGTTATAGGACATGAACACCATGTAAAACAGAAGTCATTTATTTTCTCTGCCCTTAGTGACTTCTGACTTTGAAAGTTGCTGCCCTTTCTTTTGCTGTCATTGCTGTAGCCTGGTGTACGGATACGCTGTCAGCTGTCTTTATACAGCAGGAGTTTTGATAATCTTTACTTGATCTCTTATTGAGAAGCTGGGTGCTCTATATGTAGATGCAATACATAGTTCTCTACATGGAGTCCTTTCTTTTTGAAGGGAATCTTTGAGAATTACCTTTAAGTATCTTCTCTCAACAATCTTTCCGAAATTCTCACATTTGGAAAAAGTCCAGATTTATTTAAAAATGAGCATATGTTAGCATTTTTAATTAACTCATTAAACAAATATTTGTTAATTCCTCACTCCATTCCTACACACTCTTCTAGGCACTGGAGATAGGGAGATGAACAAGTAGAGATGGTCACAATCCTCATGGACCTTACATTGTAGAAAGAGAGGGGGTGGTGAAGGTTGAAAAGGAACACAGATGTACAAATAGTAGAATATACTTTAGGATAGTATAACTGCTCTGAAGGAAATAAAATGGGGTAATAGGGTAAAGAGTATTGGAGGTAGGTGGAGAACACCACTTCGGATTGTGTGATTTGGAAACATATCTTTGAAAAAGTGACACCAGATTTAAGACTTCAATGACAAAAAAAGAGCCAGCCATGGGGAGGTCTGGGGGCAGAGTGTTCAGGTAGAGGGACTAGCAATGGCAGATCCTGATGTAGAATGAGCTTTGCACGTTTGAGAAACTGAAGGCCACTGTGCCTGGAACTAGTAACTGATGAGGAGAGTGGGAAGGGATAGGATTTGGAAGGTAGTATCTCAGGATGATCTTGATTATCAGAAACCAAGCATTTTGATTCAAATTGGCATAGACAATTAGGAGATAATTTATCTCACATGGGATGTTTGAAGATAAGGTGGACTGCAAGGTTAGTTGATTTAATAGCTCAATGACATCATTAAAGACGCAGGTTTCCCCATTTTGTTTGCTATGCCATTTTTTTTTTTGCCATTTCCCTCTTGATCTCAAGCTGGTTGCTATATTTAAGTACAATACATGCAGGAGAAGAGAGGGGTCTGTGCCTTTCTTTTAGGATGAGGAAGGCTTTCCCAGAAGCAGTTCATCTAATTTCCTCTCATGTATCTTTTGGCTGAATTTGGTCTCATATCCATTTCTTTAAAAACTGGGGTAACAGTGGAGTTACCATTCTTGGTTTTGCCTAGTGGTTCTCAAAGTGTAATCCCTGGAACAGCAACATGAATATTACCTGGAAACTCAGAAATACAAGACTTAAGGAATCAGAAACTTTGAAAGTGACATCCAGTTATCAAAGTTTTTACAAGCCCTCCAGGTGGTTCTGATGTATGCTCAAGTTTTTGTTTTTTGCTTTAAGCTTTTAGGTATATATATTTAAAGTGGAACAAGGTATAAACTTGTGAGATTTGTTGACAATTGTGCCATAGCCCCAAGTTTGAGAAAGCCAAAGAGAAGTGATCATCATAGCTTCTTCAGGTAAACACTTCAGTCTGAGAAACCTCAGACCAATTTTACTATGCCTTTGAGAAGAAGGAGAGAGGAAAGTAGATTTTTATTTACACCAGGAGCATTAAAGCTGTGCTGTCTTAGTGAGTTTGTGGTGTAAATCAGAAGTCACTTGGGATTTGAATAAGATTGACTCATACTCCTATTTCAAGCCCTGGAACAATCTGCTGCCTTCTCAGAAAGTTTATAACTTCCCCAGAAGGAAGTTTGTCCTTCTTTTCTGTTTTTAAAAAAACGTTAAGAAGACAGACATTTTTTTTTAAGAACAGTTTTAAATTTACAGAAAAACTGAAGAGGTAGTACAGATAGTTTCCATATACCACACTCCAATTTCCTCTATTATTAACCTTTTACATTAGTTTGCTATATTTGTAATAATTAGTGAAGCAATTTTGTTACATTATTGTTAATAAAAGTTCATGATTTATTCAGATTTTCTTATTTTTATCTAATGTCCTTTATCTGTTCCAGGATCCCATTTAAAATTCCATGTTGCAATTAGCTGTTGTTTCCTTAGGTTCTTCTTGGATATGACAGTTTCTCAGATTTTCTTTGTTTTTGTTTTATAAAAATTTTATTGGGGTATAGTTGATTTACAGTGTGGTGTTAGTTTCAGGTGTAGAGCAAAGTGAATCTGTTATACATATACATATATGCACTCTTTTTTAGATTCTTTTCCCATATAGGTCATTACAGAGTATTGAGCAGAGTTCCCTGTGCTATACAGTAGATCCTTATTAGTTATCTATTTTATATACAGTAGTGTGTATGTGTCAATCCTAATTTTCCAATTTATCCCTCCCTCCGCCCTTATCCCCTGGTAACCATAAGTTTATTTTCTATATCTGTTACTCTATTTCTCTTTTGTAGATAAGTTCATTTGTAGCTTTTTTTAAGATTCCGCATATAAGTGATATCATACGATATTTGTCTTTCTCCATCTGACTTACTTCATTCAGCATGACAATCTCCACGTTGCTGCAAATGGCATTATTTCATTCTTTCTTATGGCTGAGTAACATTCCATTGTATACATGTACCACATCTTTTTTACCCATTCCTCTTTTGATGGACATTTAGGTTGCTTCCATGTCCTGGCTATTGTAAATAGTGCTGCAATGAACATTGGGGTGCATGTATCTTTTGAATTATGGTTTCCTCCAGATATATGCCCAGGAGTGGGATTTCTGGATCACAGGATAGCTCTATTTTTAGTTTTTTAAGGAACCTCCATACTGTTCTCCATAGTGGCTTTACCAATTTGCATTCCCACCAACAGTGTAGGAGGGTTCCCTTTCCTCCACACCCTCTCCAGTGTTGATTGTATGTAGACTTTTTGATGATGGCCATTCTGACTGGTGTGAGGTGATACCTCATTGTAGTTTTGATTTTCATTTCTCTTTTAATTAGTGATGTTGAGCATCTTTTCATGTGCTTTTTAACCATCTGTATGTCTTCTTTGGAGAAATGTCTATTTAGATCTCCTGCCCATTTTTTGCTTGGGTTGTTTGTTTTATTGATATTGAGTTGCATGAGTTGTTTGTATATTTTGGAGATTAACCCCTTGTCAGTTGCTTTGTTTGCAAATATTTTCTCCAGTTCAGATTTTCTTGTTTTTTGTTGATTGACAGTTTTGAGGAGTAATTGTCAGTCATATTGTAGTATGCCCTTCTAATAGAATTTGTCCAATGTTTTTCTCATGACTATACTGGGGTTATAGGTTTGGGGGAGGGAGATTACAGAAATGTCATTTTCATCAAAGGTACATACTATTAACATGATTTATGACTCGATGTTGACCTTGATCATCTGGCTGAAAGAGTGTTTCTCAGATTTCTGCTTTATGGTGAAGTATCTAAATAATTTATTTGGAATCTATCTGCATGGGAGACTGTTTCTTCTCTCCATTTATTAATTTATTCAATCATTTATTTATATTGGTATGGACTCATGGATATCATACTTTGGATTATAACCCAATACTACTTTATGTATTTTCTTGCTCAGATTATTCCAGTGTTGAACATTGGGAGCTCTTTTAGTTGGCTTCTGTGCCCATTTGATATACCTCTACCAGTGAGTGTGTGTGTGTGTTTGTGTTTGTGTATGTGTGTGTGCGTGCACATGTGTGAATGTGTGTGTGTGTTAGCACTTCCTTACTTTATGACACTACAAGATGCTCCAGGATCATGTTGAATATTTCCTGTTTCTGTCCTAGAATCAGCCATTTGACACTCAAGTTTGACAATCACTGGTTTAGGCCAATCATTTGAAGAAAGAAAATATGTTAGGGAGAAAAACATAAGGACCACCACAGGAATCAGACCATTAGAAATGTAGGCCAAGTAAAGAGTTAAATGTTATTCCAAGTAAAATTAAATGCCAGGGGAAGTGGCATTAGGGGAGAGGGTTTCTTTGATCATCTGCTAAATTGAGAGTAGACTGTAAAGAAAAGAAGAGCAAAAGCAGAGAGACAACTTAGGAGGTCATTACACTTAATCTGGAAAAAACTGACAATGGCTTGAAGTGGTAGCAACGAAGATAGGGAGAGGCGGTTGGATTTGGAATGTATTTCAGAGGTAGAACCAAAGTATCAGCTGATGGACTGATGAGAGGTATGTGGGGGTGGGGTGGGGGGATGAAGGGAATGAAGAGAGAAATCAAGGATAAAGGTGAAGGACAGAAGAGTCAAGGAATCAAGAGCAAAGGGTGGTTGGTGATGCTGTCAAGAGGGATAGGGAAGCTTGCAGAGTCGCAGGTTTGGGGTTTGCAAATTAAGAGTTCTGTGTTGGATGTGAAATTTGAGATGCCTATTAAACATACAATTCACATCAAATGGACTGCTTGCAGTTTTGCAAGTAGATATGCAGGTTTGAACTTAGGGAGAGGTCAGGGTTGGAGACGTAAATTTGGGAATGCTTAGCAACTAGCTAGTATTCAGAGTCATGTAAATACGTGATAATCCTTTTTGGGGAGAATTTGAGTAGACAAGTGGGTGAGGGATAACACTCAGAAGTTGGGCAGAGGAGGAAGACCCATGAAAGGAGACTCTGAGGGAGCAACTAATGGAAAAAAAAACATGGAGCCTGTCCTGGTGTCACAGAAGCCGAGGTAAGAATGTTTTTCAGGAAGGAGTTAGTCGTAACACTGTAGAATGCTGCTGAGAGTGAGGAAGATGAAAGCAGAGAATTGCCCATTGATTTGGCAAGGAGGAGGTAGTTGGCAATTTTGTTGAGGAGCTGCTTCAGTGGAGTAGTGGGGATGAAAGTTCGTTGGACTGGTTTCAGAGGGAATAGATAGTGAGGAAGTTGAGAGTGACTATCGACAACTCGAAACTGATTTTATTATATGAAGTGTCAAAAATGGGATAGTAGCTTTAAGGTGATGTGGGCTCAAGGAAAATTTCTTTTTAAGATGGGAAGTATTTGAATATGCCTGTATGCCAGTGGGAATGAACCAGTTGAGAGGAGTATAGTAATGTAGAAAAGAGAGGAGATAATTGTTATTTAGCAGAGAATCAAGGGACTTTAGTATGGGATGGTTACATTTCGATAGGGAAAGAGAAATAGGAAAAGGTCTGAATAATGTGAGGTCCCAGTAACTAAAGAGAGTAAGTGAAGTATGCCAAAGACAAACTTTAGCTTAAATTAAACTTACATATAGGACTTGGGCCTGCTGCAATTCTGACTCTTAAATCTATATCTGAGTTTTTATTATTAAGAAAATGCTGATTTAATTGATATTAATACAGACATCAATTGCTATCCAAACTCACTTTTTAAATATTGAAGAGTAGTTGATTTACAATATTGTGTTAGTTTCATGTGTTGATAGACATCTTTTCTGCATGCTCTTAAACTAAAGGATTATACAGGGATGAGTGTATTGAAAAGATGCAAAGCTGGAGCATGACTAAATGTGTGGTTTACACATGTTTAAGAGAAACATTTCCACACTTGAATGCTGTTCCCTGACAAAGGGGGGGGGGAGGGGCTGAGAGAGAGGTGTTGAACCTATTGTAGACATTTTAATTTAAAAATCTCTTTGTTTTATGGGCTTTAAAAGATGAATGACTTCCACACACTTATCAGTCTGTGTTTCATTTCTGTGTTCCTTCTAACTGCTGGTCTCTATGTAAGTGCCCTTGATAATTTTGAGGCTGGTCCTTCTGGAGGCATAACGAGATGCTGTAATATTCTCAGAAAAGCAAGATGAATTCCAGTGTACAGCCATTGTGCAAAGAACCCTTTTCTAAAGCACAGAGAGGCCAAAATAGATGACTTATCTTTACTTTGCATATGCTGAAGGATGCGAGATATTTTGTGGAAATATGCATCCTATGTTTTTTCTCTGTAGTCATCTAATTACAATCTGATGTTTTGTGTTCTTTAGCTAATCTAGTAAATCCTAACAGGATGCCTGCATTATCTGATTTTTAAAATATGGCATTTGGATATAAAAATACACTTTCCGGGGCTTCCCTGGTGGCGCAGTGGTTGAGAATCCGCCTGCCGATGCAGGGGACACGGGTTCGTGCCCCGGTCCGGGAAGATCCCACATGCCGCAGAGCGGCTGGGCCCGTGAGCCATGGCCGCTGAGCCTGCGCGTCCGGAGCCTGTGCTCCGCAACGGGAGAGGCCACAACAGTGAGAGGCCCGCGTACCACAAAAAAAAAAAAAAAACAAAAAAAAAAACACTTTCCTTTCAGACAAGCAAAAAAAAAAAAAAAGAAAAGATGCAAAGAAGTACAAATGAAATTTACTGAAATTGAAAACCATCCTGGCTAATTAATTTACCAAGGGGGATTGCAGGAATTAACTACAACAAGATAGAAGAAGCAGTATAAACAAGAAAAGAAATATATCTGAAAAAAATCAAGTGACAACTGTAATTGGCTTCTGAAGGAGAAAGAACTAAGATCAAATTGAAAGGAAGAGTAGAAGAAGGTTAATTGGAAATAGTTATTTATAGGTTTGTATCTCTTCCATTCCTTAGTTTGTGAAAGTACAGACTGTGTTATGCTTGTGTAGACAGAGAATTGTGTATGAAAAAAAATAAGCACATTCTGGTGATTTTTCAGAACTATACTGACAGTGCCACCTTTGAAGAATTGCATTATGACTTTCTAGGACAGTACTGAAAGGTCTGCAATTGACAACTTGGCCTGAGGGAAGAGAAAGTGCAGAGCAATTAGCAGGATGCTGGTAGCACATGTGCCATATCCCATCAGTAAAGACATTATTCTCTCCCTTCCCAGTGCCTCCTTTCCACCCTGTATGCACACCAATGTTTGTCTTTCATGACAAGGAGGTAGCTATTGTAGAAAGGAGGTAGAATGGGATGGTTAAGAATCTAGGATTTGGGGTTAGGTAACCTGTGTTTGAATCTCAGCTTATTGCTCATTAATTAACCTTTTTTTGCGTTTCAGTTTTCTCACCTGTCAAACTAGAAAAACAACAGTACTCCTACTCTATGGGGTTGGTGGGAGGTTTACATCCAATAATATACAGAACTACACTTTTTAAAGAAAATATTCCCTCATACAAGGAAGAGAAAGTAAATAACATTTCATCACCTACAATGTCTAAGGTGTTTTATGTACATTATAAAATTTATTATTCTTAGAACATTTTGAGTTAGTTGGTGTTTTCTCCATTTTATGGATGAAGACACTGAAGTTTATCAAGATTACAAACTTGCCTAAATCCACTCAACTAATGGGTTAATTAAACCCAGTTCTGTCTTATTCAAAACGTATGTTCTTTTCCTTACATGGTGCTTCCATTCACTCAACTAATTTTAGGTTAAGGTCAAAAATAAAAACCATGATTTTAAAGCTAACATAATTTTGATTTGTATTTGTTTTGGAATACTGTTGTATGTCACTGCTATGTCCACTATTTATTTTAACAGAGGTTTTCACTGTTGGCTGCAAATTGGAATAGTCTGGGTGGATTAACAATATTATTGTCTGGATCCAACCCAGAGATTCTGAATTAATTGTTTTGTGGGGTTTAGGCATTGAGATTTTTAAGCTCCTGGGATTATTCTAATGTGTCGTCAAGATTGAGAAACATTGTACTACAGAAAACGACATTCCCCACAGACTTTCTGAGCAGCAGTGGTTATGTTTTGGGTCATGTAATCCTGTAATACTTACTCTTTCCCCCACAACTGGATGGTTAAATGCCCATGGCATGCCTTTGTACTAAAAGATAAAACAGGTTAATCAAATGCCCTCTTTAAAAAAAATTAACTGGGAAATACCAAGGAAAGAAGGTTGTAAGCTAATAGTTTGCAAACTTCACTGGACATTAGAATCACGTGGAAGTTTCTAAAGCTTCCAATGGCCTGTCTTGACTCATACACATCAAATCAGAATGTCTAGGTTGGGAGCTGGCAGTTTTTAAACATCCCAAGTAATTACAAGATGCATCAAAATTTGGGGGCCACTGCAGTAAGTGGTGGGAGCTTAAGCCTAATGGTCATGGTGTAGAACAGCATTTCTCAAACTTAAGTGCTGATTCTGATTCAGTAGGTCTGGGGTCAGGCCCAAGTTCTGCATTTCTAACAAGCTCCCAGTGAAACTGATGATGCTGGTCCACAGACCAAACTCTAAGCAGCAGTAAGAGTCTAAGAAATCCTGGGGAGAGGTACAAACCAGAAGGAGGGAATGGAGATTATGAGGTTAACAGCAACAAAAGATATAGAATAGAACGTGAGATGGATGGACTATAGGAAGAGGAGAATGGAACAAATATGTCTTGAATTAACCCTGGAACAGCACTGCAGTAAAGATCCCTGAGCTCCTGATGCTGAGATTCCTAGAGGTTGCTTGAATATAGAAGGACTTTTAACTTCATGTTGTGCCTTAAAATCTAGTTTGGATTTCCCGAGTTTCTTGGCAGGTGTTTTTATACTGAACTTTCATTAACTGAAGCAAGCTGCACCAGACACTGTGAATTACTCAAGATGGTTTCTCTTTTCTCTTTTGCTCACTTATTGTATTAGTTATCTATTGCTGCAAAACAGATTATCCTCAAAACTTGGTAGCTTAAAACAACAAATATTTCTAAACTTATATTCCTGTGGGTCAGGAATTCAGGAGCAGCTTATTTGGGAGTTCTGGCTCAGGATCTCTCATGAGTTTGAATCAGGATAATGGCAAGGGCTGCAGTCATCAGATGACTTGGCTGGAGCTGGGGAATCTGCTTCCAGATGGACTGGCTCACATGTCTACGCACTGGAGGCCTCAGCTCTTTACCATGTGGGATGCTCCTTGGAGTGTCCTCACAACACGGCCATTTGTTTCCTTCAGAGTGAATGATTCAGAGAGACCAAGATGGAAGCTGCAATGTGTTTTATGACCTACAATTTAAATCATACACCATCACTTCTACTTTATTCTATTTGTTAGAAGTGAGCCACTAAGTCCAGCCCGCAGTCAAAGGAAGGGAAATTAGAGTCCAGCTTTTGAAAGGAGTGTCAGAGAATTTGTGGACATATTTAAATAACCACGGGTGTTTACCTTTTCACATAACCATGTGTTTTAGGGAAAGCTGCTTACATTGTCAGCTGGTTCTCAAAATGGTTCCCAAAGTGCATCAAAATTGCTTTGGGAACTGAGTATACAAATACTTTTGCCCTACTCTAGAAGAACTGAGCAAGCAGCTCTGGGGTAGGGCAGTAATCTGAATTAATATGCTCTCCAGGTGATTCTAAAGCAACTCAAGTTTGAGAACCATCACTCTCAGCTGGTCTTGATAATTCAATTACCATCATCAGCTTGTACAATTAGCCATGAGTATATATGTGTTGGGGGCTGCTGGGAAAGGTTTCGTTTTCGTAAAGCAGCAGCCACTGGGTGTGCTTGCGTGTGTGGTGTTGAATGGCTGCAAGCCGTCTTGCTACCAGCCTGAGGAGGAAGGCGTCCGTAATAGCAGAAGTGGCAGAACTTTGGAGAAGTATAGCTGTGACCTGGATATACCTTGACAGAAGCCTGCGTTATGAACTGTGACTGGGTGAGCTGATAATTTTCCTTATTAATTATGTGAATTCGAAGCAATGTTTTCTCTTATTTGATGTTGATATCCTGATTGACAAACCAAGTGTTTGTAACTTGAAGTGGTTGGTTCAGTGACTTTTATCAATCCTATCTGCATATTTGGGTTATAGGAACAGTTTTAAAATATACCGTTCTGGGACTCACTTTTAGAGAATCTGAGTGCAGTAGTCCAGCATGGAGCCCTGACAATGGAATTTTTTCATAGGTGATTTTGAAGTTCAGGCAGCATTGAGAACCATTGGTAACAACAATGACTAAAGGTCTGCTTGTCCAGGTGTTGAAAATTTTTTCTTCTAACATTCCTGAACTCTCTTAGGATGAGAATTTCATGAACTAAGGAGTAGATGAGCAGTATCCTTATAAGAAGTGGAATAGTGCTTGCTTTTTTTTTTTCTTATACAGCTCATACTAAAATAACCTTTGCTAGGTTAACATGACCACTTTTCTAAATTTATGAACTAATTCCTTCTAATTAAGTGACTTGTCCTGAACTCTAATACTTCTGGTTTCTCTCAGTCCCCAGGTGGTTATAGGAGGATGTCTGTGAGGAGCGTTTCTTGTCAGTTCTTGAATAAATCGTTTTTGTTGCTTTTCCTTAATTCCTATAAGAAGGCAAATCCATCAACACTTACTCTAAAATCATGGAAAAATTATTTCCTGCCTAGGTTTTGAATTTTTCCATTTCTCCATCTCTTTCCCACCATCACTTCTCACTTTGTAATTATTATTTCATTCTGAAATAGTTCAATAAGAGATAGTAACAGAATTTTCACTGTAACATTGTTGGAAGCATCTGAGCATTGCTGGTAACTTCAGTGTTCATCACTTGGAGAGTGGAAAAACAAAATATGGTGGATATGCTCCATGGAATACTTTGCTGCAGCTAGAAGTAATGAGCTAGATGTACATTGAACTGTAGGATTAGAATTTTAAAATGTCGTGTTGAGTGAAAAACATAAGCAGGGCTAAGTCTACAGTGTAATGCAATTTTTGGAAGTTAAAAACACATTGACCTCAAATAACATGAATATATTTAAAGAAATATGTATAGTTTCTGTATGTTTCTACACACAGACACGTACATTCAAATAATACATATATATATATATAGATAGATACTGTTAAACACAGTATGCTTCCTGTAAGGGAAGGGAAAGGAGGAAGACTAGTGATAAAGAGGGGGAATATAAGCAAGAATCTCTTAGGGAATAATAATGAGAGTATCCCACAGACAGAGGAATTATCTAAGCTTTGTACCTGAGCTCCTTCCCCACCCACCTTGTAAATGTCTCTAAAACCTTGAAATATGCTGTGGGATTTGAAAACCCTATTTGAGTTTGAGAACTGCATATTAAATAGGAATAAACAAGACAGTTTAAGCGTAAGGGCTTTGTAGAGACAAGTCTCAGGGTGACTGTCTGTTTATGCAGGTCTTAGGCTGTATAAGGGGCCAACCCAGGGTGAAGGAGGAGTTAAAATGTAGCCAGTGCTCTACTTGCTGTATGAGAACTTTTTGTACTTCACAGGAAAACATGATATGGACTAGTGGAGCCCCTGTTGGGACTTTTATTTTGGGAGTTTAGTGTAAGCTCCAGGAAAGAGGGATTCTACTTCCTTTATACAGTGTGCCAGTGCTTAGCACAATACTGGGTCACATGGTTAGTACCTATAATCAGTTGTGGAAAGAATGAATTTTAAGTGTTTGGCACAGTATTTGGGCAGCTCGAAGTTCCTGGAAATCCCAATTTCTTGAAGTGGAGTATTACCCTGGTGAATCTGGTTCAAGACTTTGCTCATGCATATGTATACAAATTAAATATTTTTGGTATTTTGGAAAAATGCTTTAAGCAAAAACATGTCAGTATGTAGGTAGTATGCTCTAGTGGTCAAGGGTTTGGGCCCTGGACATGGGCAGGGTCAATTTGAAAACCTTAGCCCTGGAACCACCACCTTAATCAACAACACCTAGGAATATGCTAGAACAGTTTTTCTTAGGGTATTACTCAGGTGTACTGAATCAAACTTGAAGTGGTGGCCCCAACCATTTGATTTAACAAGAGCTCCAGGTGATTCTGATACAGGCTAACATTTGAGAACTCTTGGCTTGAACTATTAATTGTACTGCATTTCATCCCCTCTACCTTTTCTTTCTTTTGGGACCCATTTGATTGGAGGCCCCAAATAATTGCTGTGTTCTTATTCTTTTTCCATTTGCAGGTAATGGAGAAACAAAAAATCTTCTATTTGGCATATAGTATTAAGGTTGGTTTTGGATTCAGTGGGACCTGATTATATTTGTTGTTCAGTTCACTTCCCAGAGAAGCCCATATATGGTCTGGAGACTAAAAGATCTAATAGAAAAAGGTGAAAAGAAAGTAGTCACCCTTTCATTGTAATAAATAGTTCTTTCTATCCCCTTATTCTAGTATTGTTCAAGTTAGCTATGTGTAGTGTTTTGAAATATGCAAAAGATGAGTTAAATAAGAAGAGAGCGGGCTTCCCTGGTGGCGCAGTGGTTGAGAGTCCACCTGCCGATGCAGGGGACGCGGGTTCGTGTCCCGATCCGGGAAGATCCCACATGCCGCGGAGCGGCTGCGCCCGTGAGCCATGACCGCTGAGCCTATGCATCCGGAGCCTGTGCTCCGCAATGGGGGAGGCCACAACAGTGAGAGGCCCGCAAACTGCAAAAAAAAAAAAAAAAAAATAAGAAGAGAGGGCCAATAGATAAGATCTGAAAATCATGATGGGAAGGAAGAGATGAACCAATTACTTGGAAAATAAGTAAATAGTAAACAATAATAGTAACTCAATAGTGATATATATGCAAGAAATAGTTTTGTTACAGGGAGGGTCATGTATTGAATGAGTTATTGAGTTAAGGAACATTGTTTCATCTTGGTTTATTTTGACAAATGAAAGCAATGACTACCAATTAATGGTAATACAACAATTGCCTTTTACTGCCAGAGAACTAGAAGCTTCTCTGAAGTGAAAAATTAATGATAATATACCAGTAAACAAGAAGTATTATAATTGTATTATCACTGGCCCACAGAAAGCCTCTTATTTTTCCTTTTATATTCTCTTTATTATTCTTTCTACTCCCTCAGGTAACCTTTCTGGTGTATTTTATGTATATTCTCTTTTTGGGGTAAAATTTGTGCTTTGTATACATTTAAAAATTACACAAAATGTTAAGTATACAAAAGTAGGAAAATAATACTTCAATAATAATAAACTCATGGCCCAGATTATCTTATCTATAATTTCTCCTCCCTTAACCACTTCGCCCGACCTTACCCAGATTACTGTGAAGCAAATTCCAGACTTCATTTTTTTATCTTATGTATTTTAAACTTACATAAATGATATTTTTATAGTATTTTGTATATTCCTTAACATGGTTTTTTGGTGACCTATCTTTGTGATTGTGGGTACATCTAGTTTACTACTTCTTACTACTTCATGGTATGCTGTGGTTTATCTATCATATGTTGCATATCCATTTTCCTGTTGTATTGGGTTGGCCAAAAAGTTTGTTCAATTAGTGAACACGTTCAGTTAGTGAACACTGAACACGTTCAGTAAAATTCTTGGTGAAAATGAAAAATGTCTTATTTTTACTTAAAGCTGAATGAACTTTTTGGCCAACCCAACAGCACCAGAGAGAGAGCTGGATTTCCTTCATCTCCATCCTATCACCAGTAGAACTGCAATAAACACCTTTATACATGGCCCCGAAAGGACGTGTGAGAATTTTTGTGATAAATGCTCAGGTATGGCATTTTAGGTCAAAGAGTATGTAATTACTTAAGTGCGGCCGGATTGGTGCAGACATTCTAGAGCTCCATCTGTATACTCACCAGGGGCACTTGGCATTCTCTAGCAATTTTTTCCCAGTTTATTAGGCATAAAGCATAAAATGATACTGCATTATTGTTTTAATTTGCATTTTTCTGATTACTAATAGGTGTTACCATCTTTTCACATGCTTATTAGATTTTTGAGTTCTTTTGTAAGCTGTTGATATCCTTTGCCAATTTTCTTACTGGACTTGCAGTGAGTTATAAGAATTCATTTTTTAATAGTTAGATCTTTGTTAACTTTGTACATTGGTAGTATCTTCTGCACATTTGTCATGTGTTCAACTCTGTATGGTGTCTTTGTGTAGAAATTCTTAATTTTGGTACAGTCAAATTCAGCAGGTTTTTTTTTTTGCCTCGTGGTTTGTTTCTGTTGGCCTAAGAAATTCTACCTTGCTTTTATCTTGAGGATATCTTCCTATGTTTTCTTTTGTTGACTGTATAGTTTACCTTTCATCGTTAGGTCTTTATTCCATTTGGAGTCTACCTTTTTGAATTAAGTAGGAATCCACTTTAATTTTTCTAAATGCATGAACCAGTTTCCCTAGCTCTCTTTAAATCATCCTTTACCATTGATTTGTGGTGCCCCTTTTTTATTACGTACTAAGTTCGCATATATGAATGAGTCTATCTCAGTTCATTACACTATCCCTTTAGATTATTTCTGGCTTTATACTAGTTCCATCCTAGTTTTTATTGGTGTTTATAGTATATCTTCATGTCTGTGCTACAACATCATAAGATTTTTTTAGTTCTTTTCAAGGCTGTTTGTGCCTTTATTTTGGTACACATTTTAAAATCAATGAGTTCCTTGAATCCAGTTGGAGTTTGGATTAGGCTTACATTAAATTTGATTAATCTGGGGGATGAAATTTCATAAAGAATCCTCTCACCTGTGATTGTGGAAAACTCCATCTATTTATATCAGTCATCTTCTATTAGATTTTTCATTAGATTTAAACAAATTTTCTCTATAGAAGACTTAGTTTTTTAAAGCTAAAACCTGGGCACTTTAATAGCAACTTTCTGTTGCTATTAAAAATAACTTATTTTTATGTTTCTAGATGATCATCTCAGGTTTAGAGAAAGGTATTGATTGTTTTGGGGGGTAGGCAGATTTTTGAATCCAATCTTAACTGAATATTCTCTTTCTAATATTTTCTCTTGATTATTTCTCATCCTCTTTCTCTTTAATATATTGTACAGGTTTTTTTGTAGATATTTTTAGTCAGACTTGGGAAATTCTTCTTTATTCCTGGGTTGCTGATGTTTTCTTTTGAATTCATGAATGGATGTCAAATTTTAGCAGAAATAGTTTTGCCTCTATTCAGAACTTTTTTTTTAAACTGTTAGTTGTTGGCACTTCTCTCTTCCACAGGCTTTCTTTTGAAAACTTATTTTCTTGTGTTCTGAGTGCTTCAATCTGAGCTTTTGACTTTAAGTTTTGGACTTCTGCCATTCTTCTTATTGCAAATATTTTGATTTTTAAAATTTCACCTATTGTCACTTAGAAAGCTTTTTCTTTTATTGTGGTAAAAACTCCTAACATGAGAGCTGCCCTCTTAAATTTTTAAGTGTGCAATACAGTATAAACTATAGGCCTGATATTTTACAGCAGATCACTAAAACTTACTCACCTTGAATAACTACAACTTTATATCTGTTAAACAGCTACTCCCCATTTTCCTCACTCTCCAGCCTCTGGAAACCACCATTCTATTCTGTTTCTGTGAGTATGACTATTTTAGATAACTAATAAGTAGAATAATAGCAGTATTTATATTTCTGTGACTGGTTTATTTCACTTAGCATAATGTCCTTCATTTTTTAAAAATCTACTTATCAATGGTCATTTCAGTGGTTTCTGTGTCTTGGTTATTGTTAAAGCTGCAGTGAGTGTGGGAATACAGCTATCTCTTGGAAATCTTGATTTCAATTCCTTTGGATATATACCCAAAAGTGAGATGGTAGGTCCATTTTTATCTTTTTGAAGAACTGTCATACTATTTTCCATAGTGGCTGTACATTTTTGCATTCCCACCAACAGTGTAAATTTTTCAATTTCTCCACATTGTGGCCAGCACTTATCCTTTCTCCCCTATTTTTTTTTTTATAATAGCCATGCTAACAGGTGTGAAGTAATATCTCATTGTGGCTTTGTTTTACATTTCATCAAAGTTGAGCATCTTTTCACCATTTGTAAGTTGTCTTCGGAGAAAGATCTATTCAAGTCCTTTGTTCATTAAAAAAAAATCAAGTTGTTTGGGGCTTATTTAATTTTTCTACTAATGGGTTATAGGAGTTCCTCATATTTTGGATATTAACCACTTATCAGATACATGGCTTGCAAATATTTTCTTTTGTAGGTGGCCTTTCACTCTGAGGTTTCCTTTGTTGTGGAGAAGCTTTTTAGTTTTGTAGTCCCACTTGTCTGTTTTTGCTCTTTCTTGTCTGTGTTTCTGTTGTCATATCAAAGAAATTATTACCTAGACCAATGTCATAAAGCTTTCCCCCTATGTTTTCTTGTGGAAGTTTTATAGATTTAAATATAACACCTGAATCTTTAATCAATTTGAGGTGGTTTTCATATATGGCATAAGACAGAGGTCCAATTGGATTCTTTTGCATGTTAAAATCCAGTTTTCCCAGCACCATTTGTTGAAGAGACTGTCCTTTTCCTCCTTGTGTGTTCTTGACACCTTGGTCAATTTGCTGTAAATGTGTGGGGTTTATTTCTGGGATCCTTATTCTGTTCCATTGGTCTATATGTCTATCTGTTTGCCTATACTATGCTGTTTTGATTACTGTAGTTATGTGTGTGAAGTGTGATGCCTTCGGCCTTCAGCTTTTTACTTATGCTCTTGTGCTCTCTTATTATTAGCTATTATGTATAATCATATATATTGGAGAAGGACCAAAGGCCATCTGCATACCTCCCTGTAGATTCAAAAGAGAGAAGAGGGGAGAGGTGAGTGAGAGTAAGGGCAGAGAATCCTAAACATCACAAAACTGCTGTGCGCTATTACCACCCCTCTAGGTCTGACTTTTGCCTTTAAACTCCAGAGATACTGAAATTAGGATATGAGGGGATTGGGATATGACATAACCATCTTGGGGTTTAGAAAAATAGTAAGTGATGAATGAATGCTCAAGGATGGCTCTTCTCATTAAGTCCTCAACTTAGAAGGGCTCTATGTTGCTCTGGTTTTATTCTGTCCATGCTGGTCCCAGTGGACTAATGACTTTTATGATGGAGAGGCTGACAACCTTTTTTCCAGTATAATGTGGGGAGAGAAATAAGCAGAGTTTAATACCAAACCATCCTTTCACTGACACCCTCATCCAAGACACTCATCCTGAAGAGAATGTGATCTTCCAAGTACACAGCCATGGGAGAGAAAAAGAGTAAATGCATGATAGTCCAAGGGTAACAATCTTTTACATGAGGCCAATAGTGAAAAAATTCATTGTGTCTCTACTCTGAATTTAAAAAGGAAAGTATACTTGTTTTCCTCAGGAAATTGTATTTCTATCAGTAATAAGATTGATGCATAATTTATGACATTTTTGTTGGCTGGAAAGTCAGGAACAATATGTCCAGCAAACTCTGCAGAATTTGACTAATGTTCTGACTCTAAACAAATTTTGGGGTGACATGAGATTTGGTGGAATTGAGTTGAAGAAAGTAGGTTGTGAAAATTGGCAGGAAAGCTAAATCTTGGGGGATAGGAGTTAGCCCAGGGAAACTGCTGGCTAGGAGGGAGCACTGTGTGAGAGCATGAGAACAGTGTGCGGCATATTTGTTCAGGAGACCACAGGTATTCTAGAAAAAAAGATTGTGATTAAGTGAGAAATGATGCCGGGGAATGAATGAAGTTGGAGCCAAATAATGGTAGGTTTTGTGTAACATGCTAAGGATTGGAACTTTATCTTACAGACAATGAAGAATGTTGGTAGTATTGATGAAAAGTAAAATATATTGTAACAGACAAGGGGAATTTATTTGGTTAAGTAATATTATATGGGTAATAAACCTAAGTGGTTTGGACTTAAAGATCCAATTATTTGTATTGTTTTGTTTTCCATAGGTGGGTTTTTTTTTTTTTTTTTTTTTTTTTTTTTTAGTAGGTAGGTATGTTCCAAATATTACATGGAGCATACTTAGATATGATTCATTGTTTATCTGAAATGCATACTTAACTGGGAATTCTGTTTATATTTGAGCTATGAATAGTATGTATTAAGTCAACAGAATCAGGTGAACATGACGCAGGCAGTAAAAGAATATCTTGATCAGGAAGATGGGAGATGCTTGTTTGATAAATGGATCATTTTTGATATTTTAGACCACAACAGAGTGAGAGGTTTGGAGATTTGTAATGAATTTGTACAGAAGTACCTATGGAAAGGGGTTTGAATTGTGGCTGAACTTTTGACTCTGAGTAGGTGGGAGCCAGTGGAGAAATGCTCCCTGCTTCTTTCACTGGGTATATGGCTTGAGATGGGGTCTATGAGGGTCTCACAGGATGGAGCAACCAGCCCCTTGGTGGCAGCCATTTCTACAGATCCTTGTTCTGGTTCTCCTTCCTTCCTTTTCACTTTAGTGTGGTTTTCTAGGGTTATATATCCAAATAAAGTACTCTTACATAAGGAGAAATGGAACAAGGAAAAATCTCCACCAAAATAGGGATCAGAGTAAGATGGTAGAAGTAAATTGAAGTAGTTAATCATTAGCTTCAATAGAGAGAATAATTAACAAAGAGATTGTTAGGCTAAAACAGATCTGTAGCCTGTCAGGAAAGGTTAAATATGCCAGATGTGTACTAAATTAAAAGCTATGGTAGCTACATCTTGGGCAAAAAGCATTTTTAAGGATATAGAAGATGCCTACAGATTTAATCCTAAGAGAACCCAATACCTGTAAATATTTAAAATAAAAGTAGATAAATTGAGAAGACTGAGAACCATAGTAGTCTAATTGGGATTGTAGCAAAATGGAAAGCCTTCATTGTTCTGAATCCCATTTCTTATATCTTAAGGCCAGCAAGGAAGGGTGAGACAACCTGGAGTTGCAGATTGAGTGGGTAGTTATCCAGTCAAATGTGGACAAGTGGTCAAATAAAATGAATACTGAAAAAATGGAGTGAAAACAAATAGGTCACTTCAGATCTTTGTAGAAATAGTTTTAGAAAAGAGAAGTCAGATTTCGGAAGGTCTAAGACTGAATGTGAAGTGGCAGCGTAGCTGTAGGGAACTCTTGGCATCTCTTTCATGCCACTGGCTGCCACAGGAATCTTGGCGGTGTAATGAGCCTTCTTCAGCCATATTGCCTTTTCTATTGCCCTTACTGTGCTCAGATCGGGGTTTCTCTCAGAGGCAGCACCTCAAATTCCCAGCCCTAAGCGAGGCACAAGTCCACTAAATTCCAATTTCCAAACTTAAAGGAGTATTTAAATTATTCTTTTTCAGTAAATCATTGGGCTAAGGGAGAGTGATAGGGTAGGACAGTATCAGTCAGGATTTATCAAGGAAAACAAAGAACCCACCCTAGATCATTTAACAGAAATAATTTATTATAACAAATTGGTTATTTAGATGACAAAAGAACTAAAGGAGCAACTAGGAGTTCTCACAGAAACTTGGGGCCATTGTGGGCTGGAAGGGAACAGGGAGGGAAGGTGGTGATGTCTAGAACCGTGCAGAGGGCTGCCATATGGGAGCTGGGATTGCAGAGGGAAGGGGTGTTCAGTGGTAGCTGGAGCCATGGAACAGGCAAAATCGTTGCTGGAGGCATTGCCTGAATTAAAGGAAGAGGCAGAAATATTCTCACTCCCTTTAGTCTTTCATCAATGTCTCCAGTTAACTGATGGTACCTGCAAGGCAGATGGCAAGGGAGCTGAGGCAGAAAGAGAGTGGGAAATAGGTCTGAGAACAGGCAGGCAGATGACATCCTGAATAGGCAGGAGTGGAGCATATGCATTTTTGCCTCTGCTCTAGGATAATCCTCTTCCTCCCCAGCTAATCAGGGAATAAATAAATACTTGCTCTTATTATATAGTAAGTGGTACTTTGAGTTTCTCTCTCCCACAGCCTTTCAAATCTGAGACGTAAGAACACGGTATCTTTTCCTCTGCAGTTGATCCCACAGCACCAACATGGTAACTTTTCCTCTGCAGCTGATCCCACAGCACTAAGCTGTTGTATTGCCTATCTAGCGAGAAAAAATGGGGGGCTATCTACTGGATAGTATTGGTTACAGAGTCTGGACAGGGTTTGAATTTCCAGGTAGGATTTAGGTGACATAAACCACAGATGTAGCATACAAATTTGTACACAATGCTCCAGATGTAGCTTATCTGCTTATGAATACATGACACTTTTTTTTGAAATACATTTCTTTGTTTTTTTTTTATCATTATTGAATGCTGAAAACAGATAAAGGTATCATCTTTTTCTACTGAGTTGAAACGCATGTATTCCAACTGCACTGTCACTGTTTATCCATTACACCATTGGAAATGCCACTTTAGACTACTAAGGGGGAAGCCAATATATTTCTACTCTTTATAATTAGAGTACAGACTGAAGAGGAAGGGAACCAAAAACCTCAAAACCTGAAGTTTATATAGAAAGAGTATATTTAGAGAATATAGATTATACTTGTATTGGAATGAATTGAAAAACAGACTGTAAAAATTTATGTTCTGAAAAAATGTTTCAAAGAATAAAGCAATTGAATTTAGATATATTTTAAAGGAACCAGGGATTGACTGGCTCTTCATCTAATAAAATTTTACATCTTAAAACTTTGTTTCAAAATCTCCTTCAGATAACTGTGGAGAATAATGGACTATTAATATTCATGTACTAATATTTTCACTTTGCTAACACTAGCATAGTTTAGAAGATGGATTTATTTATTTTTTGATTTCAACTGGAAGTTTATTCTACATTAGAATCCTATTTTTTTCCACAACTCACACATACACACTGTATTTTATTTTTACAAGAGATAAACTGACACCAAGCATTGTAAACGGATGACCACAACAAAAGCAACAATGATTGCAATTACCAAACATGAAACACACTCATACTTTGTCATAATATTGACATGCAGTCCAGTAATCCTCCACTGTAACAGCCCCTTTACTTTGCAGTGAAAATTGATTTGTATATTTTTTGCCTCTGAGTCCTTGTGGGATTTTTTTTTATTCAAACAAAGTCACAAAAATTATAATCATCCTCATCAGTTCACTCAGTCCCATGTAATTAATTCTTTTTCATCTTGATCTTTTGTTAGCACTTTTATGAATTCATCTGTTTTTCATTAGAGTTCTGAAGATGTTTAGTCATTCAGTTCAGCAGTATAGTCAGTTACCAGAAAACCTGTACTTGTCAGAGTCTTTTCCATGAATTCCTTGAAGATGAAACACTTTTATAGGAACAGTTTTGCAAAAGCATCAGAGTACACCCAGAACTGTGTGTAAATGACAAAAGACTTAAAAATGACCACGGTTAAAGTTTGGATGAAAGTTCATAATAATGCAATTGACAAAGAAATTTAGTTATTTCTGAGATATACATTTTAAAGTAATAACTAGAATTATGACATAACATTATACCAGAACATAAGATTTTTAGAAATTTCATGTAATGTCTGAAACATTTATATTAACATATTTCCATACAAATAACCCAAAGAAAGTTTAGTATTGGTTTTTTGTTTGTTTTTTTATACTGCAGGTTCTTATTAGTCATCAATCCCAATTGCCCAATTCAGCACACCACCATCCCCACCCCACCGCAGTTTTCCCCCCTTGGTGTCCATATGTTTGTTCTCTACATCTGTGTCTCGACTTCTGCCCTGCAAACCAGTTCATCTGTACCATTTTTCTAGGTTCCACATACATGCATTAATATACAATATTTGTTTTTCTCTTTCTGACTTACTTCACTCTGTATGACAGTCTCTAGTTCCATCCACATCTCAACAAATGACTCATTTTCATTCCTTTTTATGGCTGAGTAATATTCCATTGTATATATGTACCACAATTTCTTTATTCATTTGTCTGTCGATGGGCATTTAGGGTGCTCCCATGACCTGGTTATTGTAAACAGAGCTGAAATGAATATTGGGGTGCATGTGTCTTTTTGAATTATGGTTTTCTCTGGGTATATGCCCAGTAGTGGGATTGCTGGATCATATGGTAATTCTATTTTTAGTTTTTTAAGGAACCTCCATACTGTTCTCCATAGTGTCTGTATCAATTTACATTCGCACCATCAGTGCAAGAGGGTTCCATTTTCTCCACACCCTCTCCAGCATTTGTTGTTTGTAGATTTTCTGATGATGCCCATTCTAATTGGTGTGAGGTGATACCTCAATGTAGTTTTGATTTGCATTTCTCTAATAACTAGTGATGTTGAGCAGCTTTTCATGTGCTTGTTGGACATCTGTATGTCTTCTTTGGAGAAATGTCTATTTAGGTCTTATTCCCATTTTTGGATTGGTTTGTTTCTTTAATATTGAGCTGCATGAGCTGTTTATATATTTTGGAGATGAATCCTTTGTCAGTTGCTTCATTTGCAAATATTTTCTCCCATTCTGAGGGTTGTCTTTTGGTCTTGTTTATGGTTTCCTTTGCTGTGCAAAAGCTTTTAAGTTTCATTAGGTCCCATTTGTTTATTTTTGTTTTTATCTCCATTACTCTAGGAGGTGGATCAAAAAAGATCTTGCTGTGATTTATGTCAAAAGAGTGTTCTTCCTGTGTTTTCCTCTAAGAGTTTTATAGTGTCCAGTCTTACATTTAGGTCTTGAATCCATTTTGTGTTTATTTTTGTGTATGGTGTTAGGGAGTGTTCTAATTTCATTCTTTTACATGTAGCTGTCCAGAATACATGATACATTTATTAAAGATATACATCAAGACAATATAGCTTGATCAGAAAATTTTACTTTTGTTAAGTTAGCCTGAGTTTGTTTTAGCTTTTTTAGGCATTTCAATACACAGAATTATTTGGAGGTTTTTTTTTTTTTTTTGTATCAGCTACTATCAAGCTTCATTTTACAAAGCTTTCTTGGATATTTTATTCTCTAGGTCATAAAAGCAAAGCTCTTATGTCTACTCTCTGAGAGATGATGAGATTTTGACTGTTTCATGTAACAAATTAACTATTCCTCCTAGCTTATCTACAAAATTGATAGACTTTTAAAATCTTTTCCTAGGATGTTGATAAAATACTGATACTATTTTCTTAACATCTATTCACTAATTGGCCCCTTTTGGGCACAGTTATTTGATTAGAAACCTGCCTAGCCATATACTCTGCCAATCCATGTTTCTCCACCTTACCCAGAGATGATATCTGTGATATGATCAATCAATAAATAATAAATGCTGCAAACTTGCAAACCTATTTCTTAGGTAAAGCCATTAATTTAACAGAGCTTGCTCTTAATGAGTTCATACTGCTTTATAGTGATGACTGCTTTCTATAAGTGCTCACAAATCATTTGATAGCCTATTAATAGAACTTAATGGGAGAATGAAGTAAACATACTGGTGTAATGCTCTAAGGAAACATACTAGGCATTTTTTCTTTAATCTTTTAGAACTATTTCCATTCTGTATGACTTCACAGAATAAAATTAGTGCTTCTGGGAACCCATAGACAAGGTGTTGTAGTGTTATGAATTAATAATATGAATTTTCTTGGGGTGGGAACAAATGAGATGTTCTTTCCATGTAGGGTTTCTTTATTTTTTAAATTTGGATAAACATAACAAATGGAGGAATCAAAACAATAGGAAAAATGAGCTCACTTTCTCCTATGAACACAACAAAACTGATTATATGTAGAAAAGCTCTTCTACAATTAGGGGCATAAGGGAAAAAAAACACACTAAGATGGGTAGGAGAGGAAGAGAACTGTCTATTCAGGACCTACGTCTCTAGTGGGTAACCCAATAGAAGAAGAGGATATCACAAACTTGGAGGTTGTCTCTAAGGAGTGAGGGATTTGAGCTCCACATTGAACACCACAGCCCTAGGGACCAGCATTGGGAAGATGAATCCCCTTAACTGGTTTTGTAATCAGGCAGGGCTTACAATCGGGAGAGCTGGAGGAGTATAGGAAACTGAGACTCTGCTCTTAAAGGCTGTGCACACAAACTTGCTCAACATATCAGTGTATGGGCAGCAGGTTGAAAAGTACCTGGTGCTGTAGCCAGCCTACCAAAGCCACTCCAGCACCTACCTTCTCAGTCTGTGCCTGTATCTGGCTCCCGCCCCTCACCAAGGCAGTGGCCCCTGGTGCACCCTGGGAGAAGCTTCAGCCTATGCTGGACTCTGGCTCTAGCACACCCCCAAAAGCCCCTGGCCTGTGCTGAGCTATGACTACAGCCTCCTACACCCTGCCAAGGTGGCAGCCCCCAGTGTGTGCTGAACTTTGGTTCTACCAAGGTGATGACCCCACTGCACCCTCAAAAAAACCCCAGCTCATGTTGACTTAGCTCCAACCCTCCTATCAAAGCCACTGGGTACTTGCAGTCTGCATAGGACACACCTTCAAGACAGAGAGATGTAACTGTTTCTAATTCTAATTCATAGAGACATGAAGTTAAACAATGAGATGACAAATATATCCACCCCCCCAAAAAAAATTAAGAGCAAGATAAAACCCCAGGAAAAAACCCTAATGAAATGGAGACAAGTAATTTACCTGATAAAGTATTCAAAGCAACAGTCATAAAAGTGCTCACCATACTTGGGAGAATAGAGGAACACAGGGATAACTTAAAAATAACCAATCAGACCTTAAGAATAAAATAACTGAAATGAAAAATACACTAGAGGGAATCAGTTGCAGTTTATGTGATACAGAAGAACACGTAAGCTATCTGGAAGACAAATAGTGGATATCACCCAGTCAGAACAGCAAACACAAAAAAATTTTTGTTTAAGGGGCCTCTGGGACAAGATAAAATATACTAACATTCCCATTATAGGTGTCCCAGAGGAGAGAAGAAAGAGAAAAAAGCAGAGAACTTACCCCAAGAAATAATAGCTGAAAACTTCCCTAACCTATGGAAGAAAGAGGCATCCAAGTCCACGAAGCACAGAGTTCCAAATAAGATGAACCTAAAGAGGTCCACACTAAGACACATGTTATAAGGCAAACAAAAAGTAAAAGAGTTCACCACTAAACTGGCTCTAGAAATATTAAAGGTCTTCTATAAGCGGAAAAGGAAAGGTCACAAATACAAATATGAAAAAGATGGAAAAAAAATCTCATTGATAAAGGCAAACATACAGTTAAGGTAGTAGTTCAACCACTTATAAAGTCAGTAGGGAGGTTAAAAGACAAAAGTTGTAAAATCATCTGTTCACAATAAGTAGTTGAGGGATACACAAAAAGTATAAAATATGTCAAAAATATTACACTTGGGGGGGGTGTAAAAATGCATTTGAACTTAAGAGGTAATCAACTTAAAATAATTATATATACAAGCATATGTCATTCTGTATGAATCTCATGGTAACCACAAACTAAAAACCCACCATAAATACACCCACACAAAAAGAGAAAGGAATCCAAACATTAACACCTAAAGGTAGTTATTAAATCACAAGAGAGGAGAGCAAAAGGAAGGAACAAAATGAACTACAAAAACAACCAGAGAACAATGAACAAAATGACAATAATTACATGGCTATCAGTAATTACTCTTTACTTGTAAATGGGCTGAAGCCTCCAATCAAAAGACAAAGTGGCTGAACAGTTTCAAAACAAAAACAAGACCCATCAATATGCTGCCTACAAGAGGCTCACTTCAGATCCAAAGACACACACACACACACACACACACACACACACACACACACTGAAAATGAGGGGATGAAAAAAGGTGTTGCATGCAAATAAAAACAAATCTCTGGTAGTAATACTTAAATCAGACAAAATAGAATTCTAAAACAAAGCCTGTAAACAAGAGGCAAAGAGGACATTACACGATGATAAAGGGTAGAGATCTCATTCAATAGTGAGTAACAGAAATCTGAAAAACCGTGGCTTAAATTTGGACTTGTATATACTTGGTAAAATCTCGAGAGATGGGCAGTCTAGAGCAGGCAGGGCATCCCATAATTCTGTCAGAAGTTCCTTCTCTTGTTCATTTCATAATGGCAGGATGGCAGTTCCACCTTCAGCCATGTGTGCACATCGCAGGCAGGAAGAAAAGTATGTGCCTACTTTTCCAGCATATGGTGGGAATAAGCATAAATAGTCTAAAGCTTGCAACAGAATTGTGCACAATATAATATTTGGTTCACAAAATGGAGAGAATGGAGGCCCAATTTCCCAAGATATACAAGTAGTGAAGCAGGAAGTCTGGGGGTCATTCATACGTTTCTAACTCCCAGATTCATGATCTTTCTCATATATTTTTTGCTAGTTTAGTAGCAATGGTTTAAATTATTTCTTGACTTCAAAGAAATATCAAAGGGAGAATTCACCCAAGAACTAAATATCATTATCTCATGTGGCTCTTCCCTCCTCCACTTCTCATTCATAACTAGAATTGTCTTTTCCTGAGAGCGACCCTTAGCAAAGTGTGCTCTGTGAGCCACCTCCATTAGGTCTGCCTGGCGGTGGCGGCAGTACTGATGGTGAGGCTTGTTAAGCACATGTTACTAGACTCAATCACAGATCTAGTGAATCAGACTCTGGGGGCTAGGTCCCCTGAAAATGCATTTTTAATAAGCTGGACAAGTGAATATCATAACCATTAAACTTTCAAGCACTATACGGAGGATAATTTTCTTTTTCTTTTAATAAGGATTAACTTTAAAAAACATCTTTATTGGGGTATAATTGCTTTACAATGGTGTGTTAGTTTCTGCTGTACAACAAAGTGAATCAGCTATACATATACATATATCCCCATATCTCCTCCCTCTTGGCATCTCCCTCCCACCCTCCCTATCCCACCCCTCTAGGTGGTCAAAAAAGCACCGAGCTGATCTCCTTGCGCTATGCGGCTGCTTCCCACTAGCTATGGGTTTTACCTGGGTAGGGCAAAAGAAAAAAGAAAAAAAAACAGAGACAAAAGAATAGGGACGGGGCCTGCACCAGTGGGAGGGAGCCATGAAGGAGGAAGGTTTCCACACACTAGGAAGCCCCTTTGTGTGCGGAGACTGCGGGTGGCGGAGGGGGAAGCTTTGGAGGATAATTTTCTGCTGAGAACAAATTTATTCTCTGAGTTGTAGCTGCTTCTATGTTTTATAGGACTTTGGAGTTAAATTAAACAAGAGCATCATCCTGTCTTGCAGCAAAGGGATTCTTACCTCTGCTCTGGGAAGTGGTCCCACACCTCCTGGAAAGCATGAAGAAATGATTTCTGCCAGCAAGTATAGTTGATGAGACTGTTGTGTGTGTGTTTGTGTGTTTTGGGTAATAAAACATATTGGTTAAAATTTTAGACTCCGAAGCCAGAACAACTAGGTTCAAATTCTGACTCTACCATTGAACTACTTATAAAATCATGGGCAAATTACTCACTTCTCTGTGTCTCACTTGCTTCTTTAAAGTGGGATAATATCTACCTCATGACTGGTGTAAGCATTAGGGGAGTCAAAGCATGGAAAGCACTTCGAGCTGTGTCTGGTTTTCAGTAAGTTCTCAATAAGCATTGGCTATTAATAATGCTTTTGTGATGTCCTTGGTGAGAGTTTCAATACCTGTATGGGTGGCATGTCTTTGCCTTTTTGTAAGACCTCTTTTCACCCTTGTACCTGATAATCTATTTCTTCTAGAAAGGGTATGTGTATATGTGTGGGGAAGAGATAGGATGGATCTGCATGATTACATTTGTTACTGGCCAACAGCTTACGGCTTAGAGCCTATTAATGCAAAGAACAGAGCTTGCAGTGGTTCTTATGCAGACTGTTATCGTAGCAGAATTCAGTTGGGATTAGTTGGCTGACTCTTTAGCCGCTTCCTCGGAGCAAGCAGGAGGGTGGGGAGGTAGGTCACAACTTCTCTGAACCTCAACTCTTAACTGAGGAATACTTGATAGCATCCCTCCTACCTCAGAGGAAAGCTGAGACTAATTAAGCTATTTCTGTGGCTCAGCATTTTAAGCTCTTAAGAGAATGAACTGTGTTAAAGCATTATCACAGCCTGTGGTTTATGCGACTATGATCCCCAAAGCGCTTACTTCTTCCAGTTTGGAATGTGTACAGCAATCCCAAATGCACTAAAGTGAGTTAATGATCAGATGGTAAGTCACTTTTATGCATGGGTAGAAAGAAAAATGAAGTCTCCATTTTGGGTCCATGGATTTGATTCGGCAGAAGACAGAATCAGAGACCTTAGTTCACGCGTCTATTGAGATATGTTGTAAGAGAGACTTTGCTGTGCCCTTTATGATGCTGAGGACAAGTAAACATACAGTAGATCTGTCTTGGTTATGAAGAAACAATGATAGGTGAATGTGCTAATTTGTGAGGTAGAAACACCTTTTCAGATGTCATCTCCCCTCCCACCAACTATTCTGTGCCTTAATTCCACCACACCTTTATCTATCATGTAGCAGCTTTATCTATCATGAATATTCCTGCTTGGAATTCCTCTTGATAATTGGTTATAGAAAGCTCTGTGCTACTGTGAGAGTTGCTACAGGAAGAATCATATGGTGATCACTTCTATAGTGTCCTCAGTCATGGCTTTCTTTTATTTTCTCTCATACCCTGTGTACTCCTAGTCTTGGAGGTGGGGTGGGTATTCTTGTTCATTAATGCTGCTTTCCAACCACGGTTTATTTCTTCCCCATCCCTTCTCGGGGCTTTTGAAGCATCTTAGTGACTACTGCTCCTTGTTGTAGTAATTTATGATTCTTTCCCTTTCACTTTGATTTTAGCACCTGACTTACTGTATTTACTTTACCATCACTTCTGTTACCATGTTTTAGAATTTCAGTATCCATAGGGATGATCCATCCAATGTCCTGACCTCTCAGTTCTTTAAACGTCTCACCTCTAATGCTTCTGTCTTCCAGCCTACCTCTACCCCTCCTTTCCTGTCATACCAGTTTAAAGCATCCTACTCTGACCATCACCTTCTTTCTTTCCAATTTACTCTCTAGGATGACCCCTCCAATAACTTACTATCCAGAATATACTACAGTTGACCTTACCACTTTTCAACTGTTCATCAACTCCCTCAAAGGGGCTTGCTTCCTTTTCCAGTTTAGATTCCATCTTCCATTATTACTACCATTCTTTTGTATCTGTACTCAACTCCCTTGAGACCCTCTTTATTTCTGCTCAGTTTCACACTTGCACCCAAACACCTGAAAGAGGCTGGAAGAACAACCCACAACCATGTTGACTTCTCTCACATTAAATTCATATATGTATCAAATAAATATGCAATGGGCTTTCAGTGCTGCCAAACAATCCTATTGCATTTTCTCTGTGAATTCATTGTTCTGTTCCTATCCTCAAAGACTATGTCATAGCTCTGCTTTCTCAGTCTCTAACATCCCTTCCCTCTCCTTGCTCTCAGTTAATGACCTTCTTGCACGTGATAATAGAACTAGTGTAAGAGTGCACCACATCTTCCAAGCACAGAACCTACTGACACGTATGCATCTGTGCCCTTATACTCTGCTTCTATCCAGTGTTGATATCTAAGGCCAACTCCTTAACTTGTGCAGTGGATCCCATTCCCTCTTACCTGTTTAAGGACTTCACTCATTCATGTATTCATTCTTTTTTTTTCTTTTTTAACATCTTTATTGGAGTATAACTCTTTTACAATGGTGTGTTACTTTCTGCTTTACAACAAAGTGAATCAGTTATACATATACATATGTTCCCATATCTCTGCCCTCTTGCATCTCCCTCCCTCCCACCCTCCCTATCCCACCCCTCTAGGCGGTCACAAACCACCGAGCTGATCTCCCTGTGCTATGCGGCTGCTTCCCACTAGCTATCTATTTTACATTTGGTAGTGTATATATGTCCATGCCACTCTCTCACTTTGTCCCAGCTTACCCTTCCCCTTCCCCATATCCTCAAGTCCATGGTCTAGTAGATTTGTGTTTTATTCTCATCCTACCCCTAGTCTCTTCATGACATTTTTTTTTCTTAGATTCCATATATATGTGTTAGCATATGGTATTTGTTTATCTCTTTCTGACTTACTTCACTCTGTGTGACAGACTCTAGGTCCATCCACCTCACTACAAATAACTCAGTTTCATTTCTTTTTATGGCTGAGTAATATTCCATTGTATATATGTGCCACATCTTCTTTATCCATTCATCTATTGATGGACACTTAGGTTGCTTCCATGTCCTGGCTATTGTAAACAGAGCTGCAATGAACATTTTGGTACATGACTCTTTTTGAATTATGGTTTTCTCAGGGTATATGCCCAGTAGTGGGATTGCTGGGTTGTATGGTAGTTCTATTTGTAGTTTTTGAAGGAACCTCCATACTGTTCTCCATAGCGGCTGTATCAATTTATATTCCCACCAACAGTGCAAGAGTGTTTCCCTTTTCTCCACACCCTCTCCAGCATTTATTGTTTCTAGATTTTTTGATCATGGCCATTCTGACCAGTATGAGATGATATCTCATTGTAGTTTTGATTCACATTTCTCTAATGATTAATGATGTTGAGCATTTCATTCTTTTTTGTATCACTTCTTTCTAATGCAACATTCCCACCAGTGTACATGCATATGTTATTTCCCATCTTAATCTTTTTCATTTGATCTATGCACACTATTCCAGTAACCACCCAATTTCCCTGCTCCTTTTACAACAGACATTCTAAAATGTTGTATAAAGAAGATATTTTACCTCCTATCCTCTTTTGAATACATCCATAGTATCTTCACTTCACTGAAACTGTTCTTTCTTTTTTGTCTTTTTTTTTTTAACATCTTTATTTGAGTATAACTGTTTTACAATAGTGTGTTAGTTTCTCCTTTACAACAAAGTGAATCAGTTATACATATACATATGTTCCCATAACTCTTCCCTCTTTTGTCAACCTCCCTCCCACCCTCCCTATCCCACCCCTCTAGGTGGTCACAAAGCACAGAGGTGAACTCCCTGTGCTATGCTGCAGCTTCCCACTAGCTATCTAATTTACATTTGGTAGTGTGTATATGTCCCTGCCACTCTCTCACATCGTCACAGCTTACCCTTCCCCCTCCCCATATCCTCAAGTCCATGCTCTAGTAGGTCTGAGTTTTATTCCCATCCTATCACTAATCTCTTCATGACATTTTTTTTTTAGATTCCATATATATGTGTTAGCATACGGTATTTGTTTTTATCCTTCTGACTTACTTCACTCTGTATGACAGACTCCAGGTCTATCCACCTCATTACAAATAACTCAGTTTCATTTCTTTTGATGGCTGAGTAATATTCCATTGTATATATGTGCCACATCTTCCTTATCCATTCATCTGTTGATGGACACTTAGGTTGCTTCCATGTCCTGGCTATCGTAAATAGAGCTGCAATGAACATTTTGGTACATGACTCTTTTTGAATTATGGTTTTCTCAGGGTATATGCCCAGTAGTGGGATTGCTGGGTCATATGGTAGTTCTATTTGTAGTTTTTTAAGGAATCTCCATACTGTTCTCCATAGTGGCTGTATCATTTTACGAAACTGTTCTAAAGTTATTGTCTCTTCAATCCAAATGGTCAATTCTCACTTCTAATCTTTCTGTATTATTTCACACTGCTGATTCCACTTCCCCCACCCAAAATAATTTTTCTTCTATTGGTTTCCAGTATCCTACGCTTCTTTGGAATTCTACCCTCCACAGTGGCTACTTCTCAGCCTAGTTTGCTGAATACTAACTTTCCCAGCCTCTAAATGGTGGAGTGTCCTCAGACCTTTACTCTTCTCTATATATGCATTCTGAGCGGTCTCATATAGTTTTATAGCATCAAATATCATCCATAAGCTGACTTCAAAATTTATATCCTAGCCTCAAACTTCCTCCTGAACTCCAGATTTAACTACATATCTCACTGCTAGACAGAGCCATGTGATGGCTAATGGGCATCTCACCATGGCTAAAACTGATTTCCACTACCCATAAGCCATTCCTCCTCATGTCTTCCTGCCTGCATGAATGAAAACTACATTTTCCCTATTGCTTAGGTGTAAAAAACCAAAACCAAACAAAAAACCCAACCTTTAAAATTATTCCTTTGCTTCTCATTCTTTTATACCACTTCCAATTCACCAGCAAGTCCTGTAGCTTCACATTCAAAATATGTCAAATCCAAACATTTCTACCACTTCTCCAGATACCACCCTAGTAACAAGTCACATGCACCTCTGTGGATAATGGTGAGGACTTCTTCACTGGTCTTGTTGACTCCACCTTTGCTCCTATGATATGTTCTCCCCATGGCAGAAGGATGAATTTTTAAAACTTAATATTCTGAAATATTACAGATCCACCAGAAGTTGCAAAGTTAGTACAAAGAGGTTTCATGTACATTTCACTCAGTTTCCCCTTATAGTTATGTGTTATGTAATTATGGTAAAATATCAAGAACAGGCTTTAGATATTGTTAAAATGTACGTATGTAGATTTGTGTCACTTTATCACATGAGTAGGTTCCAGTAACCACCACTACAATCAAGATACAGAACTATTCCATCATCAGAGATTCCCCTCTTGCTACCATTTTATAGTCTCTCACTCTCACTCAGCATCTCTAAGCCTGGCAACAACTCGTCTGTTTTCTTTCTCTATAGTTCGGTCATTTTAAGAATGTTAAGCACGTAAATGGAATCACAGGGTATGTGATCATTTGATACTGGCTTTTTTATTTAGCACAATGTTCTGAAGATCCACGCAGTGTCACTGAATCAATATTAATTCATCTTTATTGCTGAACAGTGTTTTATAGTCTGGATGTAGCCCAGCTTGTTTAACCATTAATGTATTGAGGGACTCACCCCCTGGTTCAGGAATATTAATGTACAGATTTCATTATGAACATTCTTGTACAGATTTCTGTGTGGACATAATTTTTTATTTCTTTGAGATAACTGCTCAAGACTGAGAATGCTGGATCACATGGTGTGAGTTTTTTTAAGAAACTGCCAGACTATTTTTCAGAGTGCGTGGTAATTTTATACACTCACCAGCCATGTAAGACCAGTCCAGTTTCTCAACATACTTACCAGTATTTGGTATTATCACTTAAAATATTCAGCTATTCTGATAGGTATGTGATATTTCATCATGGTCTCAATTTCCATTTCCCTAATAACTGGTGATGCTGAACATCTTGTGTTTATTTGCCACCTCTGTATCCTCTTCAATGAAATGTTTCTTTTTTTAATTTTTTCCCAGTTTTACTAGTACATAATTGAAATATGACATATAAATTTAAGATGTACAATGTGTTGTTTTGATACATTTACATGTTACAAAATGATTACCACCATAGCATTAGCTACCACCTCCATCTTTTTACACAATTACCATCTCTATATTTTGTGGTGAGAACATTTAAGAATCACACTTTTAGCAACTTTCAAGTATATAATACGGTATTAGGTCTAATTGCCATGATCTGCATTAGATTTTCCAGACCTTATTAATCGTGTACATGAAAATTTATGTTCTTTGACCAACGTTTCCCCACCTCCCCTACTCCCAAGCCTCTGGTAACCACCACTCTACTGTTTTTCTGAGTTCATCTTTTAAAAATTCCACATAAGTGGAATCATAAAATGTTTTTTTCTGTCTGATTTGTTTCACTTAGCTTAGTGCCCTTCAGGTTCACTGACATCACAAATGGCAGGATTTCTTCTTTCTCATGGCTGAATAATATTCCTGTGTGTGTGTGTGTGTGTGTGTGTGTGTGTGTGTGTGTGTTCACATCTTCCTTATCCATTTATCTGTTGATGGACTTTTAGATTATTTCTATATCTTGGCTATTGTGACTAATGCTGCAATAAATGTGGGAATGCAGGTATCTCTACAAGATCCTGACTTCATTTCCTTTGGATATATACTCAGAAGTGAGATTGCTGGATCATATTGTAGTTCTGTTTTGAGTTTATTGGGTAACTTCCATACTGTTTTCCATAGTGGCTGTACCGACTTACATTCCCATCAACAGTGCATAAGGGGTTCCTTTTCTTCACATCCTCACCAGTATTTGTTAATTCTTTTTCATGCTAGCCATTCTAACAGGTGTGAGGTAATATCTCATTGTGGTTTTGATTTGAATTTCTCTGATTAGTGATATTGATCACATTTTCATGTACCTGTTGGCCATCTGTATGGCTTCATTGGAAGAATGTTTATTCAGTTCTTCCCATTAAAAATTTTTTTTCTTTACTATTGGGTTTTATGAGTTCATTACATATTTTGAATATTAACTCCTTACCAGATATGATTAGCAAATATTTTCTCCCATTCCACAGGTTGCTTTTTCATATTGTTGATTGTTTCTTCTCCTGAGCAGAAGTTTAATGTAGTCCCACATATTTTTTATTTTGTTGCTTGTACTTTTGGTATCACATCCAGGAATTTACTGTGGAGACCAATGTCAAGGAGATTTATCCCTATATTTTCTTCTAGGAGTTTTACAGTTTCAGATCTTATATTTAAGTCTTTAATTTGTCTCAAGATAATTTTTGTGTATAGTGTAAGATAGGGGTCCAGTTTCATTCTTTTGCATATGGCTGTCCAGTTTTTTCAACAACATTTATTGAAGAGACTGTTCTTCCCTCATGGTATATTCTTGTATCATTTGTCATAAATTAATTGACCATATATGCATGGATTTATTTCTGGGTTCTCTATTCTGTTCTAGTCATCTATATATCTATTTTTATGCCAGTACCACACTGTTTTCATTATATAGCTTTGCAGTATAGTTGGAAATCAGGAAGTGTGATGCCTCTGGCTTTGCTCTTTTTGCTCAGGACTGTTTTGGCTATTTTGAGTCTTTTGTGGTTTCATACAAATTTTGGGATTGTTTGTTCTATTTATGTGAAAAATGCCACTGGAATTTTGTCAGGGGTTGCATTGAATTTGTAGACTGCTTTAAATAATAAGGACATTTTAACATTATTCTGCCAATCTATGAACATGGGATATCTTTCCATTCATTTGTGCTTTTGATTTCTTCCATCAAAGGACAATAGTTTTCAGCATAGAGATCTTGCACCTCCTTGGTTAAATTTATTACTATGTATTTTACTGCTTTGGTACTACTGTAAGTTGGATTATTTTCTTTATTTTTCAGATGTTTTGTTATTGGTGTACAGAAATACAACTGTTTTCTGAATGTTGATATTGTATCCTATAACGTTACTGAATATGTTGATTACTTCTAGTAATTTTTTGGGATATTTAGGATTTTCTGTATGTTAGATCATATTATTTGCTAACAGACAATTTTAATTCTTTTCTATTTGGGTGCCTTTTATTTCTTTGTTTGCTCTAAGACTTCCTGTTCTTTTAGAATGATTTTTTAAAATATAAATATTATAATATTACTCCCTTTCTTCCTGCCTTGAGCATTCTTCCTCTATAATTATTTCATTTACATCCTCACTTCACTTTTGTCTATGTTCCAATGTTGCTTGCAGAGAGAAGCCTTCTGTGACAACTTTACCTAAATAGCCCTTCCTTTTCCCCCTGTCCTGTTATTGTAACTTATATATATATTTAACATTTATACTACCTAACAGTTTTGATTCAGTTTGTTTCTAATTTTGTAATGAAGAAGGTACATTAGGGCAGGTGCTTTGTCTATTTGTTTAATGATTTATACTCAATATCTAGAAGAGTTATTGGTATGTACTAGGATATTATCAATTATTTACAGACTGAATGAATTGCTATGAAACATTGTCAATGTCTAATACTGGCCAATATTTTCCCTATAAACTTGTACATCACATGTGATAAAAATCCTTTCAGAAGCTTATTTAGAAAGACATGTTTGTTTTTTTCTTGAAAATCACATATCAGTCATGGCCCCAGCAATAATAGATGATAATTTGAGGTGAGTTTAACACATGGATTATTTAAACGTTATGGGCAAGGTGTTGAAACCACAAGGGTTGGTGCCAAACATCAAGTGAGTGACATCTGGAAGTTACTGTCCTTGGCTGAAGGTGTGAGGGAAGGAATGTTACCAGAGTCTGGAAGGAGATTTATGTGAAGAGCTGCCTCTACAGGAACTGGGATGTTGGATGGAGGTGTGTCCTCAGCCTGAAATGACCTTGCGTAGGAGGGATCTAGGGAAATAAATATTCTGACCTCACTCCCCTTCATTTCTCTGACCTCTATCTGGGCTCTCCAAGATCAGAACCCTGAGGGAAGGGAACCAGTTGATTAAGTCCACACAGGCCAGCCTCTCTAAGCATGGAGCAAAATGAAAAAGAATGGAGAGTAGATTTGGAGTGGAAATGGAAGATAAACAGCATAACTAGGATGCTTCTTCTATCTTGCATCCCATTATTTTGCTGGACACATCGACTACAAGAGTGTCACATTTATAACAGTGTGACACGTCTTAATGTTCTGAGCAATCTCTTGCTTAACAAGAAGTCTAGTCTTTTCTTCCAGAAGTTATGCATGTGCACAGAATGGTTTCTCTATTCTGATCAGAGATGCTGCCTTCTGCCTTTTACTTCCTGACTATGTTGTGGTACTGGGCTGACCAGGTTATTTGCTTCTGTGGCTTGTAAAAATGTCTAGATATTAACCATCAGGTCTGAACGGAAGGGAGCTTCTTGCTACACTACAGGGCCAGACGTTTCTGAAAGGTTACCCAGAGCTGATGGGCCCTGACCACATGGTTGTCTTTTTCCATTGTCCTCTTCCTGTAGTTGAGTTAGTAAGGTTTAGTTGAGAGTTGGTGGAGGAGAGGCTGATTGAGGAATGGTCACACAGCCTCACACTAGACCTGGAACTATTATTTCCTTGGATGTGAAGGTCTTGTTGCCCTGTCTGATCCATTTTCTAGACTTGTGGTTTCATGTTGGTTTTCATTCAGAGGTCCACTTGCCTTTCCTCTCTGTTCAGTGCCTTCTCCAAAGATCAATAGACAGATGGATTCATCTACCTGTTGGACCTCAGTGTAGACCAAGGTCCAGAGATAAGTATCTCTAAATGGGCTGAGATCAAATCTCCCACAGGAGAATGAGGGAATGGGCTAAGTTGGGAGCATACCACACACTGTTTGTGTTTTAAGTCTTTTAAACTTGGAGATTTTTTTTCTTAAGAGCACATGCAGATCTCTTTTTACTATCTGAAGATATTCCATTTGATAAAGATATATTCTAGTATGGATATATCATTGTTTATTATATTTAGTAGTTTAATTCTGGTTTTTAATTAATATACTATGAAAGTCATTTTACACATATCTGTACATATATGTGAGTACACTCATAAGAAAAAAATTACAGTAAGTGTTATTGCTGAGTCAGTGTTTTGTGCATTTACAGTTTTGATAGATATAGTTCAATTAAATAGTTCTGTTGCCTAAGAAATGTAAAGCTGTTCCAATTCTTATGCCTTTCTTCCTTTCAAAGGCATTTGATGTACCTGGTTCTGGAGGCCATCTAGGGTTCTAGAATGTATCAATAAAGTGGCTTGTTTAGGGTTGGCTTTCCAAAGTCATTCCAGTTTATCAGTTCAGCTAATTAAGGACTATTTAATACCCACTTTTTATTTCTAAAACTTTGTTTGACAGTTCTGACAGTTCTCATCTATTTACTTTCTCCTATTCTTTATCCATGTAGGTAGTGTATTTTTATTTTGTTGTCATTTTAGTAGGGATTTAGAGTGACAAAGTAGTGTTCAATGCATTATGTTGAACCAGACACACAGTCTTATGTTTACTCTTAGGTATTTTATCTTTTTCTTTCTTTCTTCTTTTGGTTATTATTTATTTTATTGAAGTATAGTTGATTTATAATGTTTCAGTTATACAGCAAAGTGATTGAGTTATATCTATTCTTTTTCAGATTCCTTTCCCTTTTAGCTTATTACAAAATATTGAGTATAGTTTCCTGTGTTATACATGAGGTCCCTGTTGGTTATCTATTTTATATATGGTTTATCTTTTTCTTGTAAAAGTCACTTCAAATTATATTCAAACTGTTTGTTTTTATATAGAATATTTTATTTTTGTAACTTCTTTGTAGATAATAAATTCTGATTATTCTTAAAATTTTCCAATTCAATATCATTTGATAATAGAAATTTTACTTTAAAAAAGGTCTTCCAAGTTATCATGAAGGACAACAGAGTTTGGGTACCACCAACTTATACATTATTCTAATATAAACACATTATGAACAGAGGCCATGTTTTAAATTACTTTGTATTCCCAGTAAGTGCCTGGCATAACTTTATCCATCCATCCCTTTATCCATATGACATATAACACCTCTGTAAGTAAATAGATTTTCATGTATGAAAGGACCCTTAAAGTCAGTAATATTTACAAAATAAAACTGATTAAGCTAAATAGCCCAGGGATATTTATATTCAAATAGGACACTACAGAATAGACCCAAAGGAAGGACTCTTGAATCATGGGCATTCTGGCATTGTGACTGGTGTGCAGGACCCTGTAGTGGCCCTCAAGTCATTTGATGTACCTGGCCAACTGGAAGGGAGATTTTCAAAGCCATTTCTGGGCAGATGCCCACTGGGTTCTGCCCATCAGCCCTTGTTGGATATGGCCTTCTTGATCCACTTTTTCTAGATCAAGCCTTAAGGGGCTCATAGCTGTGGCAATGCTGTGGAGCTGGCAACTGTTAAGGCTTTGTCATATGGTGGATAAAACCCAGGATCAAAAGCCAGACCTGGTTGAAGTCCTAGCTCTGCTCATTGCTGATAATGTAAACTTAGATCACTTGACATTTGTAAAACTCATTTTTCCTATTTGTGAAATGGGGCTAACTTTTAAGGGTTGAACTGTATTCCTCCAAAAGATGTTGGAGTTCTAATCAGTGGTTCCTAGGAATGTGACCTTATTTGGAACTAGGGCTTTCTCAGATAAATCAAGTTAAGACGAAGTCATTATGGGGAGCGGTAATCCAACATGACTGCTATCATTAAAAGAAAGAGAGAACACTGTCTGAAGACAGACGCAGGGAGGACCCAGTACTGTGAAAATGGAGGCAGAGATTGGAGTCATGCAGCCCCAAGCCAAAGAATGCCTGGGGTTACCAGAGCTGGAAGGAGCAAGCAAAGACTCTCCCCTAGAGGTTTCAGAGGGAACATGGCCCTGCCAACACTTTGATTTCATATTTTTAGGCTCTAGATGTGTGAGGGAATAAGTTTGTTTTTAAGCCACCCAGTTAGTGGTAATTTATTATAGCAGCCCTAGCAAACTAATACAGTAATCATTCCTACCTCACAAGGTTTTTGTGAGGACCAAATGCCATAATGTATGTGAATGTATGTGAAAGCAATCATGTACCATGAAGCTGAGCAAATGGAACTTAGTGTCACTCCCATGCAGCAGGAAGGAGGGGTTCACATTTCCAGCTCTGCTCAGTACTCTGGCACTACCTCTCTTCTTCCAACTTTTGACTATTTAAGTGGCCACCTCTGCACATCTGATGTAGCACTTCCTCTTGGTGCAGGTGCAGACTCACCTGTGGGACACCTATGTTCTGTTTAATTTTCAGAATGTTCTTGTCCTGTGACCCTTGCTCTGAACTATTTTTTCCCCTTTAGCTTTGAGTGACTGTTCTGACAGCCAGGGGGAACTTACTGCTTCCCAATTCATGTCCTGAGGAAGGAAAACAGGTATTAAAGTCAAGATCTGTGGGTGATTCCTATTTTGAATATTCCTACAAACAACTTGTGTGTAATGTCCTATGAAAGTCAAACTGAACTGGATTGACTTCCTCTGCTGAGAAATGAAGTTCACCCTGAAGAGTTCCTCACTGATTGCCCTGCCAAAACTGGCAATTTTTCTTCCAAGTCACCTTAGCTGACTTTTGCTGTTAAAGAGGTTACAAAAGGGTATTCAAATCTGCATGAGTATCTGTGTACCTGTCATGGCTGAGACACCAATTTAGAAATTGCTCTGTCAATCAGAAATTTTCACCCAATGCCATCTCATTCTTTCTGGGTTACAATGTAGGGAATAGCTTAATGCATAATTCTTGCTCCTAACTCCCACGCTCAGGTGCTTTCCCACTGGCTTGCAGTGGTGTAGGCTGCTAGCAAAGACAGTAGATGAAATGAGGGAACAAAAATCCATTTCTTTCAGTCTATGAGTATATATGTAATGCTTATCCTGTCTTGTCATAGGGAGGGGCACTCTGAGATGCCTAAGAAGGAAATGGAGAATCGTATAAATATTACATCTGTTCTATTTGAAGGTGAGGTTTTCCTTGAGGAATGGATAAAATAAGCTATCTTTAATGAGCTCTCTTCTTCTCTTTCCAGTGGAGGATACCTTTCACTAATAGCCTTCATTAAGGTTATTCAGAGCTGCAGTTTTGTTTGTTTGTGTTTTTAAGGAGTTAGGGGGAAATGATACACAGGAATATCTGAAGATTTCAGCTTAGAGTTCAGGAAACCAGATAGGAATGTGGAGCAGAGGCCCAAGCAAGGAGTAAAAATGATTATGTGAATGTTTCACTTGACTATTAATAATAATGCCTAATAATACCCCCTAAAGCTCAGGGGCTTATCAAAATAAGTATGCATTTCTCACTGATACGTTTGTAGGTCTTGCTATTATAGCTTTCTTGGGCTTGGCTTGGTTTGACTGGACCTTGGTATGGACAGTGATTTAGGTTCAGGTCTGTTCCATGTGTCTTTTTATTCTGGGCTAGTGGCTACATGGTGGACGGCAGAAGCACCAAGAAGACTGTAGGAGACTTGCCAGGCCTCCTTAAGGTCTCAGCTTGAAACTAGCACACTGGCTCTTCTTTCCTCATTTCATTGGTCAAAGCAGGCTCAGGCCAAGCCCATCACTAAGATGAGGAAGCATTTGCACCTACTCTAATGAGAGGCACTTGCAAAGTTACTTGGCTGGGGCATGGATTACGTATTTACTGGGAGGTACTGAAGAATTGGGGACAATTAATGTTCCTCAGGTGGCAGGACAGGATGGTGCAAGGGGCTCAGTGAAAGTAAAGAGCCTCCAACCACTGGCCTTATTGTACCCTGTATTAGTTTCTTAAGGCTGCCTAATGAAGTACCACAAACTATGTGACCTAACACAACAGAAATTTACTGTCTCAAAGTTCTGGGGACCAGAACTCTAAAATCAAGGAGTTGACACTGTCACGTTCACTCTGAATCCTTCCTTCACTCTTCCTGGCTTCTGGTGGTTTGTTGACGACCTTTGGCATCCCTTAGTTTGTAGGTACATAACACCAGTCTCTGCCTTTGTCACATGACATTCTCCCTGTGTTTCTCTCTTTTCGTGTCCATTATCTCTTAAGGACATCAGTCATACTGAGTGGCCCCTGCTCCAGTATGACTTCATCTTAACTAATTGTATCTGATGACCTAATTTCCAAAGAAAGTCACATTTTAAGGTACCAGGAGTTAGGACTTCAAATCTTTTTAAACTTTTTTTTTTGGTGGGGACACAATTTCACCTATAACATCACCAATGTGAAATTCTTAAGTCTAGCACTGTACCAAATATTATAAAAAAATAGAATAAAAATGTGTCATTATATCAGGTATATTTCTCTACTTATTACTAATAGTCCTGACCAAGTGAATGTTTCCTTTATATGTGAGAGTGAATTTATATATGTATGTATTCTCATTAAGAGTACAGTTTTTAGAAACAGCTGGGTCTATCTAAAATAGGGGGTATTTTATTCCACAGAATATTTTTTTTTGGAAAAATCCTCTAAGGGATTAAAGTACTCAGTTCTATTAAAATTTCTTAATTATGATCACATTTTCTTGAGTAACAACATTCAATATTGAAAGAATATAAATGACTTAAAAAAAGTATTGTCTGTTTTCCAAAAGCATTCAGGCAACTTAAAGGACCCAGGGTAATAAGTCCTAAAGCTGTTGTATTAACCTTGCCTTGTTTAATACATGACTATTTCTAGGATAAACTTATTTTCCAAGAATCAGATTTTCTGTACTCATGTGTGGTATTTTATTGTGTGATTTGACAAAGTCCTACCAGCCTTTGGACAGCAATGTCACCTTGGCTTAAGTTAGTGGTGCATGTACCTGCTAGATACCTTAGCTCCGTAGTTCCAAAAAACCTCTCAAATATTTCTGACAGTCCTCAGGAACATAGCACATGCTCACAAACAGTACTCTCAGTTCCTTTTATTTTATTTTATCTTTTGCCGTACGCGGGCCCCTCTCCATTGTGGCCTCTCCCGTTGCGGAGCACAGGCTCTGGAGGCGCAGGCTCAGTGGCCATGGCTCACGGGCCCAGCCGCTCCGCGGCATGTGGGATCTTCCTGGACCAGGGCATGAACCCGCGTCCCCTGCATCGGCAGGCGGACTCTCAACCACTGTGCCACCAGGAAAGGGAAGCCCTCAGTTCCTTTTAAATTCAAGCTCTGTCTTCCTCTTCCCCTTTCTCCTGCCCTTGTAGCTGGGTAGAGGGCACATGATCAGGGCCTTTTGGTTCTTGCAGGATAGTGATGATGCTGTTGATCCTAGGGATCTCTGCTGCGGGGCCTCCTGCTGCCTACCTTAGCAGTTCCAACATGGTTCTTCTTGCCTTGGGACTGCACTGTATCTTGCCCATGAGGAGGAGGAGTGTTCCTCTTCCCCACTCTATGCAGCATTTTAACCTCTGAGCTGTAAGGAGTACCCTGGAATCCCTTGTTCTCATGGAACCCAGCTAGAGAAGGCTGTCCCCCCCCATTGTATGAAATGTTTTCTTGCTGTGATAAGAGCACACAATGTGAAGTCCACCCTCTCAACCAGTTTTCAAAAATTATATAAATATTCAGGTGTACAGTATTACAATTTGACATCTGTATACACCACAAAGTAATAACCCCCAAAGTCACCATCCATCACCATACGCACCTTCACCCCTTTTGCCCAGCCCCATTTTCTCTGGTAATCACTGATACGTTCTCTATCTTTGAGTGTGTTTTTATGTTTTGCTTTTTCAGTTGCCAAAAATGAGTGAAATCATACAGTATCTTTTTCCTTCTGACTTATTTCACCTAGCATAATACCCTCAAGGTCCATCCACGTTGTAGAAAATGGCAAGATTACACTCTTTTTATGGCTGAGTAGCATTCCATTTTGTGTGTGTGTGTGTGTGTGTGTGTGTGTGTGTGTGTGTATGTGTATCAAGCACACCTTTATCCATTTATCCATTGATGGACTCATAGGTTGTTTGCATATCTTGGCTATTGTAAATAATGCTGCATATATCTTTTCGAATTAGTGTTTTCATATTCTTTGGATAAATACCCAGAAATGAAATAGCTGGATCATGTGGTAGTTCTTTTTTTGAGGCATCCCCATAATGTTTTCCATAGTGAGCAACACTTTACAATGCCACCGACAGTGTAGAAGTATTCATTTTCTCCACATCCTCTCCAACACTTGTTATTTCTTTTCTTGTTGATAATAGCTGTTCTAATGGCTATGAGGAGATATTTCATTGTGGTTTTTATTTGCATTTCCCTAATTCTTGTTAACCAATTTTTAAGTGTACAGCATCAGACTGTTAATTATATGCACCATATTGTACAGCAGATCTTTAGAACTTACTCATCTTTTATAACAAACTTTATACCCAATGAATAGTAACTCCCCACTTCCCCTTTCCCCTAGTTCCAGGAAACCCCATTCTACTGTTTCTATGAGTTAGACTAAATACTTCATGTAAGTAGACTAATGTAATATTTGTACTTCTGTGACCAGCTAGTTTCACTTAGCACAGTGCCCTTCAGCTTGATATATGTGGTCACGTGTGGAAGGATCTCCATCTTTTTAAAGGAGAGATGATGTTCCACTGTATGTATTTACCATATTTTCTTTATCCATTCATCTGTTGATGGACAGTTGGGTTATTATATCTTGGCTATAGTGAATAATATTGTAATGAATATGGGAGGGCAGTTATCCCTTCAAGATCTTGCTTGCTTTCAATTCTTTAGGATATGTACCCAGCAGTGGGATTGCTGGATCATTTGGTAATTCAGTTTTTACTTTTCTTGAGGAAACTTCATACTGTTTTCCATAGCAGCAGTTACATTGTCCTTTCCCACCAACAGTATACAAGGGTTCCAATTTCTCTAAATTCTCACCAAAACTTATCTTTATGTTTTTTAAATAATAAGCCTCCTAAAAGGTGTGAGATGACATCTCATTGTGGTTTTGATTTGCATTTCCCTGATGTTTAGTGATGTTGAGAATTTTTTCATGTATCTGTTAGCCATTTTTAATTTCTCATTGAAGAAATTATGTAGCATTTTGACCAGAGCTGCTAAGATTACTCTGGGACCCCTTCCCTCCTCACGGAACCCGGCATAAAATTGCTGCTCTACCAACTTCCCTCTTATACTCTCAGCTGTGCACACAAAGTCCTTCCCTTGTTTTCCCACCACAGAACCTCAAAACAGTACAAAGGAAAGTGAATATAAACAAGTTAAAAAGTCAGACATGCTTAAGGAAATTTCTGGAGGACACTTGCTAATCAATTGATTAGTTATGTCTGAATATCTTTATAGGCTTGTACTGGATCTTTCTTAAATGTATCACTTCCTTATAGATAAAACAGAATAATAGAATAAAGAAAAAATTCAGGAGTAGTATTAGGAGGAAACTATCCCTGGAGACCTCAATTTTGGTAGGAAAAAAAAAAAGTCCAACTGTGAATGAGAAAAGCTGACACTGTTGAAGCCTGATAATTTCCAGCTGATTGGCTTAAAAGAAAGTTCCAATGTTAATTCCTTGATCTACAAACATGAGGGAGTTGGATACTAAAGCACTATAGCTGGTTTATTAAAACATAATCTAAGGATAGGATGGAATACAGAAGTAGAGTGATAGAAAAATTAATATTTTTAATATTAACTGCTGAGAGTAATCTGGATCTGGAAGTCAGGGGACCTCAGCTTTGCTCTTGGATCTGATAACAGCCAGCTGTGACACTTTAGTCAAGCCACATGTCTTCTCTGTGCTTCACTCTCCTTGTAAAATATGGGTATTACTCGTCCTACCTCCTCTTAGGGTGACTATGAGACTAGTTCATGTAAAAGAATTCTGAAATAAGCAGAATGGGATGAATAAGACATGTATTAATCAAGTGATCGATGTTGTGGTCACTGCTTCTATTATGGTCTCTTTTTCCTTGGGAGATTAGCATGGCTTCTGTTGGTTCCAGGTGTCTCTCCCAGTAAGTCTATGAATGACCAAAGGCATTTCACCTTGGAGACATAGATCATCTCATCCTTCACTTTTCCAATTTATGGGTTAAGGTTAGACTAGTTTCTCTTCCAGACAGTGCCAGTAGAGATCTAAGTTGCTGGAAGAGCATAAAAGAGGACAGTGTTGATAACAAAAAGTCATCATGGCTTTTTTTTTTTTTTTCAAGGGAGAAGAAAACTTGGCAACAGATACACTATCTTGTCTAGTTAGGTTGAAATTAACAAAAAGTTAAAATGCAATGGCAAGGGCAATAGTCATGTCAAGGGCATTTCTCATTTTGGCTGAGAAGAGGGAAAGATCTGGGAACTTGTGACTTGAGTAAATGTTAAAATGTCACTAGGCTGAGGGAGAATATATATGCCAATTTCTCCTATTAAGGACAGAGAGATTGACTTTTTGGCCGTTTATGTTCTAGAGTTAAGAAATTTAGTTTTGCCCTGTATTGGAATAACGGGAAGGAAAGGGAACCATCACTGAGTATTCACCTATTACATGGACTGATTTAATCTTCACATTGACCCTATGAGGTAGATGTTTTCATTCCTCCAGATGAGGAATCTGGGGCCCAGAGATATTTGCATGTGTCAAACACCCAGTACGTGATGAAGTCAATAGTCAATTCTAGGGCTTCCCTGGTGGCGCAGTGGTTGAGAATCCGCCTGCCGATGCAGGAGACACGGGTTCGTGCCCTGGTCCGGGAAGATCCCACATGCCGCGGAGCAACTAAGCCCGTGAGCCATGGCCGCTGAGCCTGCGCGTCCGGAGCCTGTGCTCCGCAACGGGAGAGGCCACAACAGTGAGAGGCCCGCATACCGCAAAAAAAAAAAAAAAAAAAAGTCAATTCTAGGACTAACTCTGAACCAAGGATCCAATTTTCTTTTCCTCTATGACTTTCAACTGAGTGAGAACTATTGATAAGTATTATATTTAGACCTTTCTTTAGCTGCTATGCTTAGCCGAAGAAATTGAGATTTTGTTCTTTGAAGTATGACATAGGACTATCTTCAGGAGGTTCTTGGCAAGTGACAAACCCATGTAATTATTCCATGCCAAACTCACCCGTTTAGCATTGCCTGATTTTGTGTTTATGGCTTTGATTCCTTCATATTTTGGAGTCAATGAAATTCATCTCTGTAGGCATTATGGAATAGAGATTGGAGGATTGGCAGAACTACAGAAACCTACACATAAGGATGATATTTGAGCTGACCTTAGAAAACAGATTTTGCAAGTAAACAGTGGGGTGGGATGCTGGAAGAGAAGAGTTCACACTGACACTGACTGGAATAATCTTACAGAACCATGGCAATACACAATATATTGGGTGGACATGCACTTGGGCGCTGTACAGGGTACATCTGTAAGATAGCAGAAGATGAGGCTGAAAGTATAGCTTGGGGCTCAAGTGTGAAGTGTCTTGAATGCCATTCAAAAGGGCCTGGACTTTGTCTTAGATCATTCATTCACTGACTTACCCATTCAAACACTTAAACATTTATTAATTGTTCATATGGTATAATAGTTTTGTTCTAAAGGTCTGGTGGAAGAAACACACATTTTTGGTAAGTGTTTATTTAAAGGAGTATAACAGTAACATGGGAGAATATGGAGAAGCTAGTTAGAGCTAATGGAATCTGGAAAATTTTCCCAAAGGTGGTGATATTATGAGTTTCAAAAGATGACTAAATATCAGAAAATTAAGGAATATGAGGAGGTGGTGAGTGGAGAGGTCAGACCAGGCAGAGAGACCAATGTGTACAAAAGCATGGGAACATGATAAAAGCATGAATCTTGGAGGGAAGAGCTAGTCTGATGGATTGTGTGGAATAGAGATATTAGCCTGGAGATGGAAGCCAGGGCCAGTCTTAGAGGGTGTGGAGTTCAACCATGTGGGCACTAATCATACCTATGCAATAAAGCCCTAATATAATGTAGGACACTGAAGCTTGAGTAAGCTTCCTGGGTTGGCAAAATGCCATGTATATTGTCATACAATGATGCTGTTAGGGTGTTGGAATTCTGAGAACAGCTGAAACTTCACATTTGGAATCCATCTGTACTCTGCCCTATGCCTCTTTTCCTTCAGCTGATTCTAATTTGTATACTTTTTAACGTAATAAGTGTAATCATGAACACCATAGGTTTCAATGAATTCTGTGAGTTTTCTAATGAATTTTCAAAACTGAAGATGATTTTGGGACACTCCTAAACTTGCAATTGGTGTCAGAAATGACGATGACCTTGTATGGACTTTTCCCTCTAACTCTGTAGTCATACCCTAATTTCTTGTTTTGGGGGGTCAGAAGAGGTAGGCTGACTTGTCAGTCTGCAGTACTGTACCCTTAAACTTGCAGTTTGGTTAACTCTGGGTAGATGCTGTAATAAAAGCTTTGGTTAGAGACATAAAAAACTTTAATTAGTGCTGAGACAATAGGGATGGAGAAAGGGAATGGATTCAAGATATTTTAAGGATGGAAGCAACAGGATTTGGTAACTGATTAGGTGTGTGATTATGTGGGGATATGGCTTGGGGAGTAAAGGGGAAGGAACATGAGTTCTGTTGTTCAGGATATGTCTCACTAACTTGTGAACAAGCTCTGTCTCTCCCATTAGAAAACAAAACACAATAAAAATCTTCCCTTGAAACCATATCACCTCCCATCAAACTGGCCTGTGTCTCTCTGCTTTATAACTTAGCCTCTCTGATAGAAAGTTGTCAACATTGCCATCTTCATTTTCCATTTTCAGTCATTCTTCAAGTCAGCCCAGTCTTGATTTCACTTTTAACATGTTACCTAATTGATCTTCCTAAAGTTAGAGACTATATTTGTTTGTCATACTTCATGAAAAATTGAGTCCTTAAGCATCTTGAAATTTCTAATCTCTTTTTCCCCATTGAAATATTGGTCTCTTGAATTACGATTCTTCCTTCTCTGGGTTTTCCTTCTACCTCTTTGACTACCACTTAATCTTATTTGCCAGCCCCTCTTCCACTAAAAACTTCTAAGTGTTGGTGTTCTTTAGCATTGTATTTTATTATTATTATTATTGCATCTCACCTTCCGTCCTCTCCTAACTTAAGACCATCTATTTCATTGGCTTAAAATGCCAGTGATTCCTAAATTTGTTGCTAAACCATGCAATTCTTCTTAGATTTAGATTCCTGTATCCAGTTTCCTGTTAGACCCTTTTCTTGGTTACCCCATAGTTCTCCCAAATCTAACATGTCCCGGACAGTGTTCTGTCTTTTCATCAGGCCTTTTGCCTTGCCTGGTCACTCATCTTTCCCACCAACCAACCTGCTTCAGGAGCCAGTCATTGGACAGTCATTCTTGATACCCTGTTCTCCATCACTTTACATTCAATCCCTTATCAAATTTGCCAATTCCAATTCCTAAATCCACCCTGTTCTCTCTTTCTACTTTGGCTCCCTTCTTCAAGCCATGACATTTCCTGCTGACTACTAAGATGGTCTCCCAGTATGTCCTGTTTTGTCCACTCTGTCTCCTCCAATATTAATCCATTCTTCCCACAATGTCCAGAGAGATACAATTAAAAATTTAAACATTTCTGTAGTATGTAAGAACCTCAAGGGAATTCTACATCTGGGAGAAAATCTAAAATATTGAACACAGTCTCTAATATCCTGAATAGTCTGTCCTTGGAAAACTTCTCCACCTTTATCCTTCCATATTTCCCCCATTGCTCACTATGTCATACCCTCCTGGTGTTCTTTCCATTTCACAAATGAACCAATAGCAGTATTTCTTCAAAGTTTTGGATTTGCTATTCCCTTTGCTGAGAATACTTCCCTCACCTCCCCCACCCCTTTCTCCCTATGTCATATTTATCTTTTGGGTCTTGGTGTAAAAAGCTGTCTATACTCAATGTATAGACAGATTAGACTAGATTATTCTGTTTTTAACAACCCTAAAACAACAGTGACTTGCTTCATTCACATTGAATGATGCTCCAAATTCTTTCTTTTTTTTGAATTTTATTTTTATACAGTAGGTTCTTATTAGTTTTTTTTTATACATACTGGTGTATATATGTCAGTCCCAATCTCCCAGATGCTCTAATTTCAACATGATGTTTCTTATTCTGAGGCAGGGGAAGAGCACAAAGAAGATTTTGAACTGGTTCAAAAATGCTTCCTGATGAACCTAGTGACAGGGCAGGAATAAAGACACAGACGTGGAGAACAGACTTGAGGACACGGGTGGAAGGGGAAGCTGGGATGAAGTGAGAGAGGAATTGACATATACACACTACCAAGTGTAAAATGGATGGCTAGTGGGAAGCTGCTTCATAGCACAGGGAGATCAGCTTGATGCTTTGTGACGATCTAGAGGGGTAGGATAGGGAGGGTGGGAGGGAGGCTTAAGAGGGAGGAGATATGGGGATATATGTATACATATAGCTGATTCACTTTGTTTTACAGCAGAAACTAACACAACATTGTAAGGCAATTATCCACCAATAAAAATACTGAAAACAATTTTGTTCTTAAATGTTGCTGCCTAGAAATGATGTATCATTTCCGCGTATATTTCATTGGACAAAGCACTGGCACATGTAATTTTAAGGGGCCAGGGAAATATAATTCTCCCATAGGCCTGGAAGGAAAAGAAAACTGGCAATATCCGTGATTTGAACCCCGGTATTGTCTACTATGCTCACTGCATCTGTTCTTCACGAGATCTTATAGCACCCTATTGCTTGATTTCTTTTTTAAAATAAATTTATTTATTTTATTTATTTTTCACTGCCTTGGGTCTTCATTGCTGCATGCGGGCTTTCTCTAATTGTGGCGGGCGAGGGCTACTCTTTGCCGCAGTGCGGGAGCGTCTCATTACAGTGGCTTCTCTTGTGGAGCATGGGCTCTAGGCTCACGGGCTTCAGTAGTTGTGGCACGTGGGCTCAGTAGTTGTGGCACGTGGACTCAGTAGTTGTGGTTCACAGGCTCTAGAGCTCAGGCTTAGTAGTTGTGGCACACAGGCTTAGTTGCTCCGTGGCATGTGGGATCTTCCTGGACCAGGGCACAAACCCATGTCCCCTGCGTTGGCAGGCAGATTCTTAACCACCTTGCCACCAGGGAAGCCCTGTTGCTTGATTTCTAATTGTGTTTCTCAGAATTTGAAGTGATATTTGTAGGTGTTTTCAATGTTTATCTCCCCACTGGATTCTGAGCTCCATGAGGTCAAGGTCCATGCCTATTTTATTCATCATTATTTTACTCAGTGCCTAGCACAATATTTAGGTTAGAGTAGATACTCGGTAAATACTTAGTAAATGTTGAAGGATATTCTGTAGATGTACAGCATCCTTTGATGCCACCCAGTAGGAAATTGGAAATTCAGGTCTAAAGTAAGAGAGAGATCCTTTTCTTCCATATCCTGGGTAATTTGAATTTTGTATCTTTTTAAAAAAAATCTTTCCTATTGATCTTTTTGGTGTGGTTTAAAGCTATATCTCTAAGTGGTGGCTCTAGAAAATACAGTGTACTTAGTTAACTTACCATAGTCTATTTCTTCAGGAAGATCACAATATGTGAACTTTGTAAAACTATAATCCTATTTATCCCGACTTCTCATCTTTAGTGCTATTGACATATATTTGACTGTTTTATACCTACCATTTGGTGTACTTATTTGGGCAGACATCATGATACTATGTTCCTGGTGAAAAGATAGACGTACAGATCTTTGGAATAGAATAGGAAATTTGGAAATAGACCCACACAGCTATGAGTGATTAATTAAAAAAAAATTTGACAGAGATGACAAGGTAACTCAATAAGGAAAGAATAGTCTTTTTTACAAATGGTGTCAAAACACTTGGACAACCATATATAAAAAAGTAAACCTGACCTATACCTCTTATTTACAAAATTGAACACTAAGTGTATCACAGACCTAAATCTAAAACTTAAAACTACAAAATTTCCTGAGAGTACAGGAGAAAATCTTTGTGGTATTGAGTTAGGCAGTGACTTAGAAAACACAGAGGATAAATTGTAAACAAAATTAGTGTGGATTAAAGTCCATCAAAATGAAATACTTTTCTTCTTGAAAGACATTAATTAAAAAGACAAGCCACAGACTTCAAGAAAAAATTTACAAAATATGTACCTGACCAAGGATATACATCCAGAATACATATAGAATTTACACAACTCAATAAGAAAACAAATACCCCCTAAAATCACAAAAGATTTGAACAGACATTTCAAAAGAGAGAGATGACAAATTAAAAAATCCCTGACATCACTAGTCATCGAGGACTTGCAAATTAAAACCACAATGAGATGTCACTGCCTATCTATTATAATGATTAAAATTAAAATACCAAGTGCCAAGTGGATGTGGAGCAACTGGAAGTCTCATAGCTCTTAGACTTTGCTAGTGAGAATTAAAAATGGTAGCGTTACTTTGGAAAACAGTTCAGCAGTTTCTTATAACATTAAACATACACTTACTATGTAACCCAACAGTTTTATGCTTGGGTATTTATTCAAGAGAAATAAAAACATGTCACCAGAAGAGTTTGGTAGAAAAATGTTTATAGTAGTCTGATTCATAATTGTCCAAAACTAGAAGCAACCCAAATTCTCATCAGCAGGTGAATGAATAAACAAATTGTGGCTCATTCATACAATGAAATCCTATTCAATAATAAAAATGGTTAAATTAATAATATAGGCAATACCATGCATGAGTGTCATCTGCATTATGCTAAAAGAAAACAAACTTGAACACAAAAGATTACATACTATAAGACTGAATTTATATGAAATCTGGAAAGGCCAGACTGTAGAGATAGAAATCAGATCACTGCTGGGTTGGGGGTGGGAGTAGTGATTGATAACAAAGGGGAATGAGAGAATTGCTCACACATCTTCCAACTCTATACCTAAGAAGGATGAATGAGTGAAGTTTACTGTATGTAAATTATACCTCAGTCAACCTGACATTTAAAAAAGATTTTGTGTGGGTATACATATATCACTTATATATGCATGTATATGTGTGTATGTGCATATAGATGCACACAAATATTTTTATTTGCTGGAATATTTTGTCATTGGATATCTTTCTACTGTTTTCTGGCCTTCATTGTGTCTGATGAGAAGTTAACTTTCTTTCTCAACCTCGTGTTCATCTATGTAATGCTGCTGTTGTTTTTTTCCTGTGAGTGCTTTTGAAATTTTCTCCATTTTTTAGCATTTTGCCAATAATGTTCCCAGGTGTCGTTTTCCCTGTATTTATCCAGCTTGGAGCTCTTGAGCCTTACTTATTCTCTACCTATTATCTTTTTGCTTCAGTTTGGGTAACATCTATTGAACTAGAGTCAAATTGACTGATCTTTTTACCTGCAGTGTATTAATTATTGTTATGGGGCTTCCCTGGTGGCTGAGTAGTTGAGAGTCTGTCTGCTGATTCAGGGGATATGGGTTCATGCCCTGGTCTGGGAAGAATCCCACATGACATGGAGCAGCTTGGCCTGTGAGCCATGGCCACTGAGCCTGTGCATCTGGAGCCTGTGCTCCACAATGGGAGAGGCCACAACAGTGAGAGGCTCATGTACCGCAAAATAAATAAATAAATCTATTGTTATAAACCACTATGAAATTTAGTGGCTTAAAACATTATTAGATTATAATTTGTCAGTGTATGTGATGACGTACATTCTTCTGCTGGATGCATCTAAATTCACACATGTAGCTTCATTCAGCAGGGCAATTGGCTGGAAGCTAAGCTCAGCTGGGAGAGGGTTGTATCTCTTTGTCACATGGTGTTTCATCCCAGGCTTCCTCATAGCATGCCAAGACGTTCAATATCTGTTTAGGTCTAGACTCAGGGTAAGGTCTTAGAAGAAAAACTAACATAACTGCTGCTGCATTTTTTTAGTCAAAGCTGCAAAGCCATTTCATATTTAAGGGGTATAGAAATACTCTCCCATCTCTGTATGAGAAGAGTGGCAAAGTCACATCACGGAAGGATATGCCTACTGTGTTGGAATTCATTCCTGGACACTAAACAAATTTCTACATCCAGTTTTCAATCTGCTTCTAAGCTATCCAATGAACGTTTTATTTTAGATACTCTATTTTTTTCAGCTCTAGGTTTTCTATATTTCAGTTTACATTTCTCTCCTGAAATACCCTCTTTTCACATATTCATATTTTCCTATAAATTATTTAACATTTTTACAGTAATGGATTTAAAGTCCTTAGCTGCCAATTCTTTTGTGGTTTTTATTGGCTATGCTTTTCTTCTTTTTAAAAATTTTTATTGGCATATAGTTGATTTACAAGGTTGTGTTTGTTTCAGGTGTACAGCAAAGTGAATCTGTTGTACAAATACATATATCCATTCTATTTTAGATTCTTTTCCCATGTAGGCCATAAGAGTGTATTGAGTAGAGTTCCCTGTGCTACACCATAGGTCCTTATTAGTCATCTATTTTATATATGGTAATGTGTATGTGTCAATCTCAATCTTCCAATTTAATCTTCCCCCTCCCCTTACCCCCCAGTAACCATAACTTTATTTTCTACATCTGTAACTGTATTTCAGTTCTGTAGATAAGCTCATTAGTAGCCTTTTTTAAAGATTCCACATATAAGTGATACCACATGATATCTGTCTTTCTCTGTCTGACTTACTTCACTCAGTATGAGAATCTTTAGGTCCATCCATGTTGTTGCAAATGGCATTATTGTTATATTTTTATGGCTGAGTAATATTCCATTGTATATATGTATGACATCTTCTTTATCCATTCCTCTGTCAATGGACATTTAGGTTGCTTCCATGTTCTGGCTATTGTGAATAGTGCTGCAGTGAACCTTGGGGTGCATGCATCTTTTTGAACTATGATTTTCTCTGGATATATGCCCAGTAGTGGAATTGCTGGGATGTATGGTAGTTCTACTTTTAGTTTTTTAAGGAACCTCCATACTGTTCTCCATAGTGGCTGTATCAATTTACATTCTCACCAACAGTGCAAGAGGGTTCCCTTTTCTTCATACCCTCTCCAGCATTTATTGTTTGTAGATTTTATGATCATGGCCATTCTGACTAGTGTGAGGTGACACCTCATTGTAGTTTTGATTTACATTTCTCTAATAATTAGTGATGTTGAGCATCTTTTCATGTGCTTTTTAACCATCTGTATGTCTTCTCTGGAGAAATGTCTATTTAGATCTTCTGCCCATTTTTTGTTTGGGTTGTCTTTTGACATTGAGCTTCATGAGCTGTTTGTAAATTTTAGAGATTAATTCCTTGTCAGTTGCTTCATTTGCAAATATTTTCTCCCATTCTGAGGGTTTTCTCTTTGTTTTGTATATAGTTTATTTTGCTGTGGGAAAGCTTTTAAGTTTAATTAGGTCCCATTTGTTAATTTTTGTTTTTATTTTCATTACTCTAGGAGGTGGATCACAAAAGATCTTGCTGCAATTATGACAGAGAGTGTTCTACCTATGTTTTCCTCTAAGTTTTATAGTATCTGGATTTACATTTAGATATTTAATCCATTTTGAGTTTATTTTTGTGTGTAGTGTTAGTGATTTATTTTGTGTATGGTATACATGTAGCTATCTATATAGAAGAGGCTGTCTTTTCTCCATTGTATATTCTTGCTTCCTTTGTCATAGATCAGGTGACCATAAGTGCATGGGTTTATCTCTGGTCTTTCTATCCTGTTCCAATAATGCACATTTCTGTTTTTGTGCCAGTACCATACTGTTTTGATGACTGTAGCTTTGTAGTGTAGTCTTAAGTCATGGAGCCTGATTCCTCCAGCTGTTTTTCTTTCTTAAGATTGCTTTGGCTATTCATGATCTTTTGTGTTTCCATACAAATTGTGAAAATTTTTGTTATAATTCTGTGAAAAACGCCATTTGTTATTTGATAGGGATTGCATTGAATCTGTAGATTGCTTTGGTTAGTATAATCGTTCTCACAATATTGATTCTTCCAATCCAAGAACATGGTATAACTCTCCATCTGTTTGTGTTACTTTTGATTTCTTTCGTCAGTATCTTTTAGTTTTCTGCAACAGGTCTTTTGTCTCTTTAGGTAGGTTTATTCCTAGGTATTTTATTCTTTTTCGATGCAATGATAAATGGAAGTGTTTCCTTAATCTCTCTTTCTGATTTTTGTTATTAGTGTATAGGAATGCAAGAGATTTCTGTGCATTAATTTTATATCCTGTAACTTTACCAAATGCACTGATGAGCTCTAGTAGTTTTCTGGTGGATCTTTAGGATTTTCTATGTATAGTATCATGTCCTCCGCAAATAGTGACAGTTTTATTTCTTTTCTGATTTGGATTCCTTTTATTTCTTCTTCTCTGATAGCCATGGTTAGGACTTCCAAAACTATGTTGAATAATAGTGCTGAGGGTGGACATCCTTGTCTTACTCCTAATCTTAGAGGAAATGCTTTCGGCTTTTCACCATTGAGTATGATGTTAGCTGTAGGTTTGTTGTATATGGCCTGTATTATGTTAAGGTATGTTCCCTCTAAGGCCACTTTCTGCACAGTTTTTTTTTTTTTTTAATCATAAATGGGTGTTGAGCTTTGTCAAAAGCTTGTTCTGCATCTATTGAGATGATAATATGGTTTTTATTCTTCAATTTGTTAATATGGTGTATCACATTGATTGATTTGCATATATGGAAGAATCCTTGCATCCCTGGGGGTAAATCCCACTGCATCAGGGTGTGGCTGTGCTTTTTGTGATTATGGGTCACATCTGCCTACTTCTTGTCATGTCTCAACTTTTTATTACACACTGGGTATTATGTATAATACACCAGTGGAGAGAATTATAGTTTTTTGGTTTTGTTTTGTAGAAGTGACTTAGACTGCCATATATTTCTCCAGCAGAGTATTGAATTCAGGGTCTGCCACCATGATGAGCCAGTTCAAGTTCCCACACAGCAAAGGAAGGAGAACACATTTATAGAGAGGAAAAAGAACTTAGGAGGGCTATAGTAAACAGAGAGTCTATGGATTTTCATTGACTGAATCCTTGCTAGGAAGGAAGGGAAACTCTTTTTCCTTCAGGCTCTGCTATCCTGGCAGGGCATGAGAGCTCCCCCTTCTGGTCTCCCAACTCTATTCAATTGAGGTGTCTGTTGTTTTTTAAAAACAGTTTCTAAAGCCTGAAGGTCTTTATCTATGATGTGGTTAGGGTAAGGGGCTAATTATTTAGATTTTTCCTGTAATCCAGTTGAACTGGACAGGTAGCAACTTGAACTGGATTGAATTCTCCATTCAACCAAAACCCCAACCTCCTATACCAGCACTGTCCCTTTGATCTGGCCAGTAGTTCATCTGGGATGGGATTAGGCTCTAACACCAGATAGTGTTGGTCTACATTTATATTCAACTCTGGCAGGGTCATAGGATTGAAGCTCTGAGATTGTATAGGATTACACTTTCTCTCTGCTTCATAGTCCTGCATTCTCAGCTGCTTCTCGGGTGGAGAGTTACTGGGTCAAGTGATTTGTGTTCATGTTTTGGGCTCTTTCAGATTCAAACTGATACTGAGGTCCAATGCTGTAGTCATTTCTGTGAAGTCCCCCAGCCTACAGCATGCCTGCTCTCCCTTTGCTTTTACCCCGATCAGATGCCTATCCCCAAGTATAGAAGCTGCTACAACTTTCTGCTCAGTTCAACAGTATTTTCTTGATTAGCCCTATAGAAAAATAAAAATTTATCTAGGTTTATCTTGTTACCATAGGAGTGAGGCTCTTCTTACCCTCTCTATCATCACTGGAAATGAAAAGCAGTATTGGGTTTGACATGACTATGGGTAGAAGTACCTCCTGAACTACAGAGATATTGATCTGTTTCCTGGAGGTTCTCTAGTTTCATGTTAGTGGTTATTGAATTTCTTTTAATTCACGTAGTTTTATGCTGTAGCACATTTGGGTAAAGTTTGCAAGGAGTTTCTTTCACTGCAATAAAGATTATTCTTTGTTCTTTGTATGGCCTGTGGACATGAAAAAGATAATGTAAGAGTGAAAGGAACATGGGATAATGGTAAAACTTGTGAATACCTATGGCTAAGTGACATAGCAACTAAACACTGCTTTTTCTGGGTAAATTTCCAGGCATTTAAGTGTAGACAAATTGAGCTGCAGCTGTGTGTTACAATAATGCAAAATGGTTCCTAATATACTCAGAGGGATTTTCTTGCCCTTAACAGTGGGAGTTAGCTCTGGAAGATGTCCTGTGTTTAATAAATAATGGTAGGGTCTTTACCTCCACACCTGATGCAAGCACTTGGCTAAGGGGTCTCGTAATTACCTAAGGCAGTAGTCGGAGGAGAGTACACATGCAAAACAATAGTATGCATGTGAAGGAGGAAGGCACTGGACACCAAAAAGTCTGTATGGCAAGACGATAGCATTGTTGTCAAAGTTGTCTTTGGAAATACTGCCTGGAATAAATGTTTCAAGAATGAATAATCATTTTAGGATACCTAACAGCTCAGTCCTGACCTTGAGATTGACTCTGAGAGATGTGCTGGCCTCTACACTACCTGAAAAGTGGGCTCAAGTATGGCTTTATCTGCTCTTCCCTAAAGAGCATACCTACTTTTCCCTTGCAATTACTGGAATGAACAATTTCTATTTGTTCATGAAATTGAGGCTTTAATTATATTGGTACTTTTTTTTTTTTTTTTCCCTACGAGTAGCCTATCTTGTATGGTCCTGATTCTGAGAGGTCCTGTCCTAGGTCCCATCTTCTTTCTTGCTCTCTTTGGTGACAGTCTTAATTTTACCTTTAGAGCATGGCCAGATCTTTCTCTTTTTCTCTGTCTTTCCCCCTCCTACCCTCCCTCTCTCCCTCTCTCTCTTCCTTGCCACCCTTCTAAAGGAAGTTTAGGGTCTAACTGCTGGACTACTGACATTTTATTATGTTAATTATGCTAATAAATAGAAAGAGCTAGAAACTTGGAGTAAAGCAAGACATTTCAAACAAGAGAAAGAGTCCTAGAAGGTGGAAGGGACCAGGAAATCAATGTTTTAGAAACTTCCTTTGTTTGGGATTGAGTTAGACAATTTGGGGGAAAGCATTGCCACCAGGAGGAGAGTGAGAATTGCCAGGATGAACTAAAGCATTTTAAAGATTTTTAATTGTATATTAAGTGGGTAGTAAAGCCTTTCACTACAGATAGAAATTCTTCATTTTTTAAAATTGTGAGCATCAAAATTGTCTTTTATTATCAAGCAAGGGCTTGTGTGGCCACAGAGCTGAAAGCCAAATCCTTACAGCAGGTGTTTGCAGCAAAGTAAAGGTTTATTTGTAATGCACCAAGCAAGGAGAACAGGCAGCTTATGCTCAAAAAGCCTATACTCCACAATAGCTTTTAGGAAAGCGTTTTTTTAACTTTATTTAATTATTTATTTTTGGCTGCATTGGGTCTTTGTTGCTGGGCTTTCTCTAGTTGTGGTGAGTGGGAGCTACTCTTCATTGCGGAGTGGGGACTTCTCATTGTGGTGGCTTCTCTTGCTGTGGAGCACTGGGTCTAGGCACACAGGCTTCAGTAGTTGTGGCATGCGGGCTTCAGTAGTAGGGGCTCGCAGGCTCTAGAGTGCAGGCTCAGTAGTTGTGCTGCATGGGCTTAGTTGCTCCACGGCATGTGGGATCTTCCTGGACCAGGGATCGAACCTGGGTCCCCTGCATTGGCAGGTGGATTCTTAACCACTGTGTCACCAGGGAAGTCCCAGGAAAGGGTTTTTAAAGACAGTATTAGGGGAGAGAGTCTTAGGATGTCTGATCAGCTTGTAGACCTTTTTCTGATTAGCTGGTGGTGAGTTAACAGGGTGATGTTTTGGGGATCTCAGCAGTCAATCTTCAACCTTCTGGTTCCAACTAGTCTGACATCAATGTGCTTGTGGTCATCATGTAGTCACCATCCGCCTCTGGGTGGGGGTCTTAGCTTCTGCAGAACAGCTCAAAGATATACATCAGATTGTTATCTATACCCCTTCTGGAGGAACTAGGAGTCCTGTGAGTCCATTGTTCTAATCATTAACTGCTTGAGTTTGCTCCTTGGATCTCAGGAGAAGACCTAGGAGACTAAAACCTTTTTTCTGCAAACAAGAAATGGGGGACATGGAGGGGCTTGTATACCTGGGAAGGCCCTGCTTGGTTTCAGTCCTCACTTTTCTTTGATACTCCTCAATCCTGAGGGGAACAGGGAAGGGATGAGAAAGAGAATAAAGTTTTGGATAGAGAGATTAACCATAAACTTGGCAAAGGAACTCAGTTTTAGGGTGACTCAGTTTCATTGTAATTGACAGAATGCCACTTGGGGGCCCCAGTAATATTTGGGGTATACTTTCAAGTGGTACTCTACTTTTGTACTCTAATCACTAAGAAATTATTTACAATTTCTTCTCCATATCTCTCTGAAAAAACAAAAACAAAACCTCCTGTGCCCTTTCACCCATGGACAACTGGATTTCTACTTTAAGAATTTAATGCCTTTCTCTTAAAGCTTTCTTCCATTTGAAAATGTAATCCTTGCAGGACTTTAAATTTGTGTGCACATTATCAAAAATAGGCCTGTCTCCTGATTCCCAGCCCAATGTTCTAATCTCCACTGAGGAAGTAAGAAGCCAAGTTTTGTAGAGAATGTTTTCTCATTAAATAAATGATAAAATTTTTTATCAAAACAACCAAAAGTTTGTGTGCACAATTTACCCTGCAGGGTAAGGGATGTATCATATACTGGTGGTGCAGCACAGAGTTGAAGAGAGACCCTAAATGGGGCTACACAATGCCATTGGGAAAAGGGGAAGAAGTAGGAAGTTGGGAAAAAAAGATGAGAAATGTGGCCAATTTCACAGCTTTGCTAGGAGCTGGTTGTATTGCCAATAGTGTAGATACTGGCTCCAGGGCCCAGAAGGCTTGTTATATTTTTATTATTTCATAAAGTTAGGGCATTTGGAGACAAAAAGGAAGTGGGGAGGGAGTGGGTAAAACTGGGAATGGAGTTTCCCATTGAGGCAAGTTTGACCTCTTATTTGAAGAGTCAGTTAGGGGAGAAAACTAACATTAGGTTAATGAGAAATAACAACATTAGTAACATGAATAGTAACTCATAGAACTAGAACTTGAGTATGTGTGTGCCGACACTGTGCTAAGCCCCGTGCTTCCTGCCATAGCATGAAGTTCAGTTATTTAAACTGGATAAATGCGTTTCTCTGCAGCATTAGAAGCCCTGAGTTAAAACAATACACATCCTACTTCTACATTTCCTCTGCCTTTTCTTCCTTTTTAAAGTTTATTTAAACTTGCTGTATTGTTTGACTGTTAAACTGCTTGAAACCTTTTTTGGGAATAAGATAGGATATAAATAAACTAACAACCTTATACAAACTAGTTAAGCTATAGTTGCATGGATATTTCAGCCTCTTGCTGTTCTTTATAGTTCCTTTTTCTGGCTCTAACCAAAGCTCTTCTTCATAGTTTTCTGGCCACTTAGGAAGTTGTCTTTTGGTGTGGCCTCCAGGCCACATTCCTGACTCTCACCCGTATTCTGAATCACCAACTGTGGTCCTCCTGTGAAATGTTCCTTTAATTATGACTCATGGCTTTTTGTTCTCTTAAGTTCTCTTTGACTTTAAAATCCTGTAATTCTGTGAGTCCCTGGTACTATAATTATTGATCCTTTGTAGGCAACGTCTTTTAAATACTTTTAGGTATTTGCTGATCCTAGGAATCAGGGTATGACAGGGATGAAAGGTAAAATAAAAACTTTGAGTCAATGATACCTTCTTTTAATTTTCTACTCTTTCTTTTGCAAAGCTCCTTCTAAATACTGGCTTCATATTTATATTCATCAGTTTTTATAAAACATAAGCCAAATTTCTATTTGTTTCCATTTTCAAAATCAGTTCATGAAAGAAGGGCATGCATCAGCCAGAAGCAAGATAATTCCTTGTGGGACATGAAATGTTATCTACCAAGTAAATTGTAGATACATAGAGATGATCAAGATAAATCTCTGCATTTTACAGATAAATAAACTGAGGGCTATCACATGTCAAAGGGCTCTGAGTTGTATGAGGGGTGGGAAACCTGGCATGGGCCTTTGCTTTGAGTCTTTGCCTCCTACAGTGTGTGGTCTTAGTTGAGTCATCTCCCTTCATGGTGGGAACACTAGAGGCAACCTCATGGAGTACTTTAGGAGTCATAAAATGGGTGAGAAAGTTCATGATATGTTTGCCAGTGAAGATAACTTCTGTACAAGTATGAAGCATCATTACTGTGAATTGAGGTACTTGATAGCACATATGACTGCTCACAAATGAAACCTAAAAATACTCCAGTATGTGGGATGTAACTTTGGAGGTGTCTGTGACAATAAATGCAGAACCAGAAATAAAACTGGGGATACAGAGTGTTGCTTAGCAATACAAATGAAAATGGGATAAAAAGAGTTCTTTAGCAGAGAAGAAGTTGTTTACTATTTATAAAATAGATAAGCAGCAAGGATTTACTATATAGCACAGGGTATTGTACCCATTATCTTGTAATAACCTATAATGGAATATAACCTTCAAAAGCACTGAATCACTATGCTAACACAATATTGTAAGTCAACTCTACATCAATAAAAATGGTTGTGCTCTGCAATATATTTATTTTCTTTCTTAGAAATTATACATGCTTGCTATACTAATGTTTCTTCATAGGAAATAGGGAGAAAATGCCTCTAAGGGCCTTACATGAGAAGAAAAATCTTAAAATTTTATGTCATCTCTATAGATAATTTCTACTCTGGGGTAAGTAATCAAAAGAGATCAGAATGCCTATCCCCTATGAAAAAGACTAATTTGAATGCTTGAATGCTGGCCTTGGGGAAATCTTTCTTGTTTCTGCTCTTACTGGGTTTCCAAAATATCTTGGACTTCTGAAAAGGGGAATAAATGTCACCAGTGGCGGTCTGAGGGACAGTCTGGGTAATATTCAGTTTTCACTTTTGGACAGAGTGTAAAGGGGCTTTGGAAAAACGCTCTTGGCCTGTCTCATGTAGTTTAATACATATCTCATTTTGATTTTGTACCAAATAATAAATAAGCCTAAGAAGGAAAAGAGCTCTCTGCGCTCTTGCAAAGGGCCCCAAAAAACAGAAGAAAGAATGATTTAAAGGATGAGAATGAGGGATATGGCTGTCATAGAATTTTTTTGGAGGGAGGTATCTGAAACATAACTATGCCTTCCTGTGTGTCATTGGAAAGGAATCAGTTTACATATATAATCAGTAGTTAAGCCATAAAACAGGTATCATATTCTATATGAAGGTATAGTAAGACAAGAAAGGGTGTGCAATGTTAATTGTAGATGTGTTAAATTCTTTAACAAAATACTCCAAACTGGGAGGCTTAAAAAACAGAGTTTTTTTTCTCACAATCTGAAAGGTAAAAGTTTGAAATCATGGTGTCGACAGGACCACGTTCCCTCTGAAGGCTCCAGGGGGGAAGTGTTCCTTGCTTCTTGTAGCTTCTGGTATGTGTCAGCAATCCCTGCTGTTTCTTGGCTTGTAGACGCACACCTGTCACGAGTCCACCTTCTCCTTGTGCCTTCATTTCTCCCTCCCTCTGTGTATATCTGTTTTGTGCCCAATTTTCCCCTTTTTGTAAGTATACCAGTCATATTAGGCTCCAACCTAATCTCATCATGTTAACTTGACTGTTTTTGTAAAAACCCTATTGCTAAATGTCACATTCTGGGATGTGGGGCCAGGACTCTATCGTATCTTTTGGGAGACATGATTCAACCCATTCCAGCAGAGAAAATGGCATTGTTCAATAAGCGTTTATCAAAGTGTCTCTCACAGTATCTAAAAAAAGAAAGTCCTTCAACAGAGAATGTGAATATTCTAGTTTGGCAAGAACATTACTACAAAGAGGAAGAGTGGTTCACTAGGTTACCCCAGTTTGATGAAGGCAGCACCTATTAATTGTATTCAATGCCTTTTGCTCAGTTGCTATATTGTTCAAACAAATAGGGGATTACCAATTATATTGTTGATGTATTTCAAATCTAGCGAAAGTATATCCTGCCCAATGAGCAAAGCTTACCAGGTGTAGTGACAGGCCACACAAAGCCTTTAAAAAATTGGGAACATGGGAGTGCTGCTCTCTCTTCAAGATCCTGATTGCACTTCTTTTGGATACATTCCTAGCAGTGGGATTGCTGGATCATATGGTAGTTATATTTTTAATATTTTGAGGTACCTCCATACTGGTGTCTACAGTGGCTGTACCATTTTTAAAAAATACACCAGCAGTGAGTAAGAATTCCAGTTTCTCTACATCTTTGACAACACATTTTTGTTTTTTAAAAAATTTACATGGTAAGATTTTAATTTGGTAAAGTATTGCTAAATAAAAATATTGACAGGGCTTCCCTGGTGGCGCAGTGGTTGAGAATCCGCCTGCCGATGCAGGAGACACGGGTTCGTGCCCTGGTCCGGGAAGATCCCATGTGCCGCGGAGCAGCTAAGCCCGTGAGCCATGGCCGCTAGGCCTGCGCGTCCGGAGCCTGTGCTCCGCAACGGGAGAGGCCACAACAGTGAGAGGCCCGCATACCGGGAAAAAAAAAAAAAAAAAAAAAAAAATATTGACAATGTTTACATGTTTAAAATCTTAAATAATTGCATTTAGTTGAGTTAACAACTACACACAACAAAATGCACATTGATATAAGATAGACTTAGTAAACTTTGCTCATTAAATTAAATTTTTTTCTATAATAGTAATTTACTAAGGAATTGGAACCAGTGAAAATACATTTAATGAAATTTTTTTAAAATTGGGGTAGAGTTGTTTTACAATGTTGTGTTAGTTTCTACTGTACAGTGAAGTGGAGTTCCCTGTGCTTTACAGCAGGTTCTCATGAGTTATCCCCCTTTCCTCCATTGGTGTCCATACGTTTGTTCTTTGCATCCGTGTCTCTATTACTGCCTTGCAAACCTGTTCATCTGTACCATTTTTCTAGATTCCACATACATGCGTTAATATATGATATTTGTGTTTCTCTTTCTGACTGACTTCACTCTGTATGACAGACTCTAGGTCCATCCACCTCGCAACAAACAACTCAATTTCGTTCCTTTTTATGGCTGAGTAATATTCCATTGTATATATACACCACATCATCTTTATCCATTCATCTGTTGATGGGCATTTAGGTTGCTTCCGTGACCTGGCTATTGTAAATAGTGCTTCAATGAACATTGGGGTGCATGTGTATTTCTGAATTACAGTTATCTCTGGGTATATGCCCAATGGTGGGACTGCTAGGTCATATGGTAGTTCTATTTGTAGTTTTTTAAGGAATCTTCATACTTTACTCCATATTGGCTGTGTCAATTTACATTCCCACCAGCAGCGCAAGAGGGTTCCCTTTTTCTCCACACCCTCTCTAGCATTTATTGTTTGTAGATTTTCTGATGATGCACATTCTAACTGGTGTGAGGTGTTACCTCATTGTAGTTTTGATTTGCATTTCTCTAATAATTAGTGATATTGAGCATCTTTTCATGTGCCTGTTGGCCATCTGTATGTCTTTTTTGGAGAAATGTCTATTTAGATCTTCCACCCATCGTTTGATTGGGTTTTGTTGTTTTTTTGTTTTGTTTTGTTTTTTGCGGTACATAGGCCTCTCACTGCTGTGGCCTCTCTCACTGTGGAGCACAGGCTCAGCGGCCATGGCTCATGGGTACAGCTGCTCCACAGCATGTAAGATCTTCCAGGACCAGGGCACGAACCCATGTCCCCTGCATTGGCTGGCGGACTCTCAACCACTGCACCACCAGGGAAGCCCTGTTTTTTGATATTGAGCTGTATGAGCTGTTTGTCTGTTTGGGAGATTAATCCTTCGTCCATTGATCCATTTGAAAATATTTTCTCCCATTCTGAGGGTTGTCTTTTCATCTCGTTTATGGTTTCCTTTGCTGTGCAGAAGCTTTTAAATTTAATTAGGTCCCATTTGTTTATTTTTGCTTTTATTTCCATTACTCTAGGAGGTGGGTCAAAAAATATGTTGCTGTGATTTATGTTAAAGAGTGTTCTTCCTGTGTTTTCCTCTAAGAGTTTTATAGTGTCTGGCCTTACATTTAGGTCTTTAATCAATTTTGAGTTTATTTTTGTGTATTGTGTTAGTGTTCTAATTTCATTCATTTTCATATAGCTGTCCAGTTTACCCAATACCACTTATTGAAGAGACTCTCTTTTCTCAATGGTATATCTTTGTCTCTTTTATCACAGATTAGTTGACCATAGATGCGTGGGTTTATCTCTGGGATTTCTATCCTGTTCCATTGATCTATATTTCTGTTTTTGTGCCAGTACCATACTGTCTTGATTACTGTAGCTTTCTAGTACAGTCTGAAGTCAGGGAGTCTAATTCCTCCATCTCTGTTTTTTTCCCCTCAAGATTGCTTTGGGTGTTTGCGGTCTTTTTTGTTTCCATACAAATTTTTAAGATTTTGGTTCTAGTTCTGTGAAAAATGCCATTGGTAATTTGATAGGGATTGCATTGAATCTGCAGATTGCTTTGGTTAGTATATTCATTTTCACAATATTGATTCTTCCAATCCAAGAACATAGTATATCTCTCCATCTGTTTGTGTCATCTTTGATTTCTTTTATCAGTGTCTTACAGTATTCTGAGTACAGGTCTTTACCTCCTTAAGTAGGTTTATTCCTAGGTATTTTATTCTTTTTGTTGCATTGGTGAATGGGTTTGTTTCCTAAATTTCTCTTTCTGCTCTTTTGTTGTTAGTGTATAGGAATGTAAGAGATTTCTGTGCATTAATTTTGTATCCTGCTACTTTACCAAATTCATTGATTAGCTCTAGTAGTTTTCTGGTAGCATCCTTAGGATTCTCTATGTATAGTATCATGTCATCTGCAAACAGTGACAGTTTTACTTCTTCTTTTCCGATTTGGATTCCTACAGGCCAATATCACTGATGAACATACATGCAAAAATCCTCAACAAAATACTAGCAAACAGAATCCAACAGCACATTAAAAGGATCATACACCATGATCAAGTGGGGTTTATCCCAGGAATGCAAGGATTCTTCAATATACACAGATCAATGTGATACACCACATTAACAAATTGAAGGATTGAAACCATATGATAATCTCAATAGATGCATAAAAAGCTTTTGACAAAATTCAACACCCATTTATCATAAAAACTCCCCAGAAAGTATGCATAGAGGGAACCTACCTCAACATAATAAAGGTCATATATAACACACCCACAGACAACATCATTCTCAATGGTGAAAAACTGAAAGCATTTCCTCTAAGATCAGGAACAAGACAAGGTTGCCCACTCTTACTGCTATTTTTCAATATAGTTTTGGAAGTTTTAGCTACAGCAATCAGAGAAGAAAAACAAATAAAAGGAATCTAAATTGGAAAAGAAGGAAAACTGTCACTGTTTGCAGATGACATGATACTATACATAGAGAATCCTAAGGATGCTACCAGAAAACTACTAGAGCTAATCAATGAATTTGGTAAAGTAGCAGGATACAAAATTAATGCATAGAAATCTCTTGCATTCCTATACACTAACAATGAAAGATCAGAAAGAGAAATTAATGAAAAACTCCCATTTCCCACTGCAACATAAAGAATAAAATACCTAGGAATAAACATACCTAAGGAGACAGAAGACTTGTATGCAGAAAACTATAAGACACTGATGAAAGAAATTAAAGATGATGCAAACAGATGGAGAGATATACCATGTTCTTGGATTGGAAGAATCAACATTGTGAAAATGATTATACTACCTCTAGCAATTTACAGATTCAATGCAATCCCTATCAAACTACCAATGGCATTTTTCACAGAACTAGAACAAAAAATTTCACAATTTGTATGGTAACACAAAAGACCCTGAATAGCCAAAGCAATCTTGAGAAAGAAAAACGGAGCTGGAGGAATCAGGTTCCCAGACTTCAGACTATACTACAAAGCCACAGTAATCAAGACAGTATGGTATTGGCACAAAAACAGAAATATATATCAGGAAATTGTGGGTTTTTTTTTAAAAAAAGGATAGCGTCTTCCAAATATTTCTGCAGAGGAGGTATCCTCTCTTGGGAGGAAAAAGTCCTAGAATAACTTCTGGATGGTAAAGCTCAGTACCCCAACATGAGTCACCTTATCTGGAGTGATTCAGTGAGCACTGACCTTAATTGGGCTACTTGTTAATTTCCCTGTACTTCTGTCCTAACTAATTTTAGTTCTGCATGCTTCAGAGAAGGGGTCTTCATGTTGAGTAGAAATATGTAGAGAAATGTTTTATCATAAGAAAAACCCACAGAGCTTTTAGGGAGGGTTTAGGAGATATATGGATACCATCTATAAAAGGAGTAAGGGGCATTTACACTGCAACTTTTGTGAGTGGATATTTAGTTCCCCTAATATTATCAGTAAAAATAAAAGACTGGAGCATTTTTTAGGTAACAGGAAGTTCAGTGCAAAGAGTGAAGACATTACTCTGTAGCCAGTTTTTGGACAGAAAAATATTGAACAACCTTTGTGAAAAGTTTTTTTTTAAAATTTGTTTATTTTTCGTTGCACTGGGTCTGCTGCTGCACATGGGCTTTCTCTAGTTGTGGTGAGCGGGGGCCACTCTTCACTGTGGTGCACAGGCCTTTCACTGAGGTGGTCTCTCCTGCTGCAGAGCATGGGCTCCAGGCACGTGGGCTTCAGCAGCTGTGGCCTGTGGGCTCAGTAGTTGCAGCTCCCCGGCTCTAGAGCACAAGCTCAGCAGCTGTGACACAGAGGCTTAGTTGCTCCATAGCATGTGGGATCTTCCCAGACCAAGGCTCAAACTCATGTCCCCTGCCTTGGCAGGTGGACTCTTAACCACTGTGCCACCAAGGAGGTCCTGGAATCATTGGAAAGAATAAGAAAGTTAGCTGGTCATCTGGGACCTTTAGGAGATAGTAAGTGAACAATGACTGGGAATTTGGAGGTACTTAAAAATAAATGAGTTGGCCTAACATTTATTTCATCTCTTATAGTTTATAGAACTTAAGATTTCAGAGAGCATGAACCTCTGTATGTGATTTTCTGTATGAGAGAATTAAGACCAAGAGAGATTAAGTAACTTGGCCAAGGTCACAAAAATGGCCAATGATGGAACCTGTATAGCACCCAGGAATCCCAGTTTCCAGGCTGATCCTGTCCACATCCCTCCCCACTGCACAGCAATGTTTTCTTTTTTAAGATAGTTTATTTATTTATTTATTTGATTAATCATTTATATTAAAGTAAAATTTCTTTACATTGTTGTGTTAGTTTCTGCTGTACAGTGAAGTGAATCAGCTGTATGTATACATATCTCTCCTCCCTCTTGGACCTCCCTCCCACTCACCCATCCCACCCATCTAGGTCACCACAGAGCACTGAGCTGAGCTCCCTGTGCTATACAGCAGGTTCCCACTAGCTATTTTACTTTACACATGGTAGTGTATGTATGTCAAACCTAATCTCCCAATTTGTCCCACCCTCCCCTTCCCACAGCAATGTTTTCTATGTCTTCCTTTTGCTGCTGTCCTCTGCTTACAGCTCCCTTTAAGCCATACCCATGGAAGAACAAGAGAAGCATGGAATCTTTTTATTTGCTAGTAGGTAGCATCCTATATAGGTATCAGCCCATGGTGTGTATCATAATCACTCTCACTCCAATCTTTTTCACCCTCATCCTTGCTAGCCTTCATCCTGGGCCTCCATTTAAACAAGAATTAGCCCGAGTGACTAGAAACTCAATGTAGAAGTTTCAAATTCTAAGGACCCTCCCCTTTTCTCCCATAGTTGAAAAGAACTTTCTATTAATTTAGCTTTTGAAACATGTAGCTGCCCAGTCCTTGAAAGATATCCTTTCAAACAAAACCTGTAGCTGTGGAGGCAAAGTGGAAACAATTGAGGTCTATGGGTTATTCTAGAATAAGTACCAAACAGGTGGGTGGACCAAGGGGAAATCTCTGTATTTACTAACATTTAATTAACTTCATTGTATAACAGATTACTTACATATTAAGGCAGCTATGTGTTTTTCAGTTTCCATTTCAAGTTAAGTGAAGTCTTAGGGCTGCTTTTGGAATTCAGTTTATTTTGACCTTCCCTCACTCATGCTTTGACTATGTGACACTTGTATGTTTCAGGATCGGTTCCAGTCAGTACAGAGACACTAAAAAGAGTAAACATTTCTAAGTGTTCTTCCATTGGTGCTCAGTATTTGAGGTTTACCACAGTTGAGGCTTACTCACAAAGGGCAAGTCTACAGTTGAAAGGTGATGATCAAATCCAACTCCTTCATGTTACAGATGGAAAGCGACACTGAGAGTTAGGTGACTTCAGGTGATTTGGATGTACTGGTGTAAGGGAGCCAGTGTTTGTTTCCACAGAGTTCTCCTGCTGACTTCCATATTGCTATGGTGTCTAGTTCCAGTTTCTTGCCAACTGAGGGTAAGGTTTTCTCGGCTCAAAGAAACGTGGCCAGTTATGATGACGGTAGACCCTCTAGGGATGAAGTATCTTTGCCATCGACTCAGGAGTGTGGTGTGCTGAGAAGGGTATAGGCTTTGGAGCTAGATTCCTAGTACCAGCACTTCCTAGATCTGTCATTGAACAAGTTTAAAGTCTGAAACTCTGATTCTTCATGTGTAAAATGAGCTAACAGTAGCTTTCTTAGAGGTGATTTTGAAGATGAAATGAAGGTAAATAAAAACAGCTGTCATAAATAGAAATTAAAGTTCCCCAACCCCTTCTCCTTGTATTCTCTATCTATTGGACGAATTTGTGGTTCTGCTGAAGGTATGCGCTCTCCAGAGGCTCCCTGGGAGCAGGGTTGATGGCAGTGTGAGGGGTCTGCTTCTGCAGAGAGGAGCTGGGAGTATTTTAGCTTCAAAATTATTTCCTTAGTGGCCTTAGTTCCCCTTAGGTCTGGGATAGAGCTTGTGAACAGGATCCTTGGAAACTAAAAATAATGGTCTCACCGGATTACTGTTTATAAAACATTTTACTTTGCTTCCAGAAGCTGTAACAAAACACTCTCCATTAACGTTGCTTTCCTCCGTTGCTTCTGAGAGACAGGCGTTAGCCGCCGTGGCTAGGTTCTCTATCAGAGTACCCTTGTCACGTAATAAATTCATTTGTAATCTGTTCCCTTTGATGTGTTGGTTTGTTGGGGCTTAATTTTCTCAAGCTTCATATGTTTCCTATGTTTTTCCAAACGGAATTGTAATGCTCTTGTGGAAACACAAGGCATCTTGTGTATTTTAATTAGAAATATTCTCTACATAGCACATAGTGTAAGAGTATATGATGTTATGGGTGCCTAAGAAATGCCAAGACAGTTCTTCACTGTTCATTTAGAGTCATATTTGAACTTCGGGCTAAGCTAGTTTTCTTCGGACACACTCATGGTGAAAATTTTCCTAGTGAAAAAAAAGAAAAGATGGTCATTGCAAAATGAGCAAGTCTGCTTAGTTTTTGTGGCCACAGAGTGCAACTATATGGAACAGACATGAGAAATATTTTTTTGGTTTTCCATTCTTTCATTATCTCAGTTGCTTGTTCTTTTTTCAAGTTTAATGACAACTTAGTGACTTTACATGAAAAGTAACATTGTGGGTCTCCTGGAGAACAAAGAGAAGTCACTTGTAAGTGCCACAGGTGCTCTCATGATGTTGACAGTCTGGTGATTTCCGTATTTTTGTTGTATCAAAAATTAACAGATTATACCTTTTCTTCAGAGTCCTGTTTCCATATAGATGGGCTCATAAGAGAGGAGTAAGTTTACTTGCCAATATGCTATCTTGAACCCACTAAGAGGTGATACATTGTGTGTGTAAACATAACAATGACATCCTTTGGCTTTCCTCTGCCATCATGTATTAGGTACAGGTGCTGAAGTCTGTACTGGTAAAATGGTCACAGGGCATTGGCCAGAAAAGTGGGGAGATAATATAGGCAGAGGGGAGGGGGTAGGAGAGTTTACTATCAGTTTCTTAAAATGAGTTTTAGTATTTCAAGTTTTGATGATGGTGGTTTATAAGATGTTTTAGTAGACAAGGCTATTTGGAAAAATTGAAAAAAGTCAAAAGCCAAAATAAAACAAAAATTATTTAATACCATAGCCCAGAGATAAGCAAAAGTAATGGCTTGTATAGCTTTTACAAAATTGTACATGTATTATACATATATATACTTTTGTTCATAAATATGCCTCATCATTATTTAAAATGATGACAGTTGACCCTTGAAAAACAAGGGGTTAGACTGTCTGGGTCCACTCATATGCAGAACTTTCTCACTAAACACATACTGAAGTACTCCAGGATCTGTAGTTGGTTGAATCTGCAGATATAGAACTGTGGACAAGGAGGGCCAATCATAAAGTTACATGCAGATTTTTGATGGGGGGTTGGTACCTTTCACCCCTTGCATTATTCAAGGGTCAATTCTACAAAAGTAATCTAAATGCATGATAAAAACAGTATTTAATGATATGAAATAAAAAGTTAGTCTTTTGTCCAATACCACCTCCATGTTGCTCTTTCTACATGCAGGAGTTTTTGACCATTTCTGATTTTTATTCTTGTGACAGCACTTTCATAACTCCAAATAATAATCTTATAACTCCATTATCGATTTATCAGGGGATCCCCACACTAGAAAAGAAATCTAGCTCACAGACAGTAAGAGCTATCTCTCCTCCAATTTACAAATTTTAGTAAAAAATATATTGGCTTCTTTCGTTTGCTTAGTACTATAAATAGTAAACTTAAGTATATTTTTATTGATCTGATAAACTTAAATATATGTCTTGACTCCCTCCCAGGTAAAATGTATAAATGTGCATTTCTAGCAATCCTCTCTTTTTGGCTTTATCTATAAGTTGTGTTAATTACAGGGACACAGTTGATAGTTTTGTGAACAACTCCAGGGGGCACCATTCCTTTATCATATGTTCACATAGTTACTGCAGTAAAGTGTCTTGCAGAGAGGATAATATTTTGTAATTCATATAAATATACCATTCGGCCAAGATTAGACAAGATAAATTGCAACTTCTGCTTTGATACACCTAATCAGGAAAATTATAAAACTACACATACATACCATTTCACAGCCACAGAATGGAAAATGTTAGATTGGAGAGCAATAGGAGCTCTTCTGCAATCTTGGTGTAAATATAAATTGGCATAATCCTTTCGGGGTACAATCTGACAATCTTGATAAGTTGAAAGTGTGCCTATCCTCTGATCCAGCAAACCCATTTTTAGATACTGTAAGAGAGGAAGATTTTTCCTGTCCCCTCTTAGGTTCTTTTGGCTGGTCTAATAATTAAATTGACATAAGACAGAGTAACAAGAGAAAAACAAACAATTTTGTATGTATAGGTGCCCCATATAGAAAAAAGAAGCTCCCAGACAGTCAGGCAATTGAGGATTATATGCCAGCCTGAGCTAAGGAGAAGGAGGGTAGGTGTCTGGAACTACAAAGGGGAGGAACATGGGAACCACAATTCACAGAAAGGTGGGAAGAGCAAATATTTGGTAAACAAATGTTTTCCATGCCATGCAGAAACAATGGGGCCCAGAGAGGACTTTGGACGAAGAGGTCCTGCTGAGCCTCCTCCCAGCTTACCACACCTCGACCATACTCTCTGCAGTTATCTCTGGTGAGAATTATTTTCCTGAACCAGGCTCGTCATCTAAATTCTTTTAAGCAGTTAAGGGGGAGGTAAAGAGCTCTTCTTCAATCTATTGGGACTTGATTGATTTTTTAACTGAAAATAATCCACATGCCAAAGGTACACATTCTGGGGTGGCTTTCCCTGAACACCATCAATACATACCCTAAAGAAACTCTCCTTCAGGTACACAAGGAGATGTGTAGAATAGCACTTAAAACAGCTATGTTTGTAATTAAAAATGAAAAGAAAACTGGAAGCCACCTAATTGTCTCTCAGTGGGAGAGTGAAGAAGAAGTTATGGTATAACCATAAAATAGAATACTGTAGAGCAGTGCATAAGTCAGAAACAGAAAGTTAACTAAAGAAATGAAGTTGCAGAAAAATATACACGGCATCACATCCCGAAAATAAAATTTTAAAACATATTGCCTAGGGATCCATACATATCACCATGCATTTCCTAGTTTTTTTGTGCTATGATAAACTTTAAATTCTGAGAGTAATTACCTCTAAAGATAGGGGTGGGGAGAGGGAGAAGGTGATGGGTCAGGGAGGAACACATGGGCGATTTCAGATGGGTTGACAGTGTTTTGTTTTTTGAGATGAATGATAGAAACACAGGAGATAAAATATTCTTTATACATTTAATGTATGATATTTTCTTTTATAATAAACCACAAAAAGTGATTTTGTGGCAAAGAGTTGGGTGCTTATACCTCATTATGTCAACATCCAGATGTCACTTGAATTTTTACTGTGTCCTTGAAGTAGTGCACTCTGATCTGTAAATGGGATTCAGCCAAGTTTGGGCCAGTCATTAGATATAACTCTCTTCCCACCTTTGGCTCTGGAATGTGGTATGATCTCCGAGTGATCAAAGTATACTTTCTGGACATGCAAGCCTCCTCAGGGAGAGAGGGAAATACCAATATTTGGTACACAAGTCTTAGGAACAATCCTTGGCTCTGTGAGCCTATTAGACCTCTTTTACCTAAAAGGCAGGGTGGTGGGAGATGATCATACTGAAGATCCAAAGTAACTATGACTGAGCTAAGAAGGTGGACAGGGGCCTGGGGTTGGAGATGGGTTCCCTCTTATATGTCTACCCTGTTACTCCTCCTTACTTAGCTCAGTTTGTATGATGAGGGACTGCTTTTCCTACAAGTTGAGGAGTTCCTGGGAACACAGGTGGATGTTGGCAGCATTTCTAATGAAGTCCCTGGCTAGGAGGGGTACTTGTGGTAAAGCCTCCGAATGAAGGTTGGGTATGGCAGTGCTGGGGAATGCCACTGCTGTTTGTTTTCTCCTCACTGCTACACAATTTAGGCAAACCATGCAGAGGGACTTGGGATGAAGGGTGAGGTACTGCATCATTACCTAGTTGAGAAACCTATTAGAAAATGTTTTCAGATATGTAAGAAGACCCTAATATAAGGATCCTCATTTCAGGACAGCCATATAACTTCCCAAACAAAAAGTAGCAATGGCTTCTAAGTGCTATGTAGTTGCTGTTACCTTTCATTAAAAAACAAACAAAAACAAAACTGTCTTTAAAAATGGCTTTCGATTATCAAGAAAGATTAAAGAATGACTTTTCCAAGTTCTCCATGGCCCACTCACAACCTTCAACTGATCTGAGCAAAACAGGAAGTGTTAAATGCAAGAAAAGAGTGGTACTTGGGAGTTCTGTGGATGTAGTAGGCAAATGTGGAGTGGTGTGCTGACTCCCCTTCTTCATACCATTGGTTTGGTGGTTCCAAGGCAGAACAATGATGTGTGTGGTGATGATGGGGTTTTTGTACCACATCTTGGATGATTGTTATGGGAGAAATGATAGAAATAGGGTTAGAGGGGCCAACCCCCCTATACAGTAAAAATTCCGCATATAACTTTGTAGTTGGCCCTTCTTATCAGCAGATACAACCAATTGTGGATTGTGTAGAACTTTAGTACATACTTATTGAAAAAAAAATCCATGTGTAAATGGATCTGTGCAGTTCAAACCTGTGTTGTTCAAGGGTCAACTGTATATAGTCATCCCTCGATACTCATAGGGAATTGGTTCCAGGACCCTGTGGGTACCAAAATCCAAGGATGCTTACATTCCATACATATAATGGTGCAGAATTTGCTTGTAAGCTACGCACATCTTCTTTACTTTACATCTTCTCTAGATTCCTATAATATGTAATACAATATAAATGCTATGTAAATAGTTGCTGGCATATGACAAATTCAAGTTTTGCTTTATGGTACTTTGTGGAATTTTTTTCTGAATGTTTTCATCTGAACTTAGTTGAATACTCTCTGTGGAACCTGTGGATAAACAGAGCCAACTGAATTAGATCTTTGTCTCCTTTCTGGCAAAGAGCTCTCCAAACTCTTGGCACTTCCCAAGAGAAGAGAACAATAAAGGTGTCTTTTATGTTAATGAGGTGACTTTCAGAAAGCACCTAAGGATGGGGCCTGGTTGCCAGGAGAACCAACCTTGTGATTAGAGGACTTACAGTCTCACCTCCTGATCTCTGAGGAGGAGAGGGGCTGAAGGTTGAATTAATCACCAATGGCCACTGACTTAATAAATCATGCCTGTATAATGAAGCCTCCATAAAACCCCCAAAAGACAGGATTGGAGAGCTTCCAGGGTGGTGAACACATGGAGATCTGGGAAGACTGTTGTGCTCCCAGGGGGCCTGGAATCTTCACAACCCTTCCCCACGTACCTTGCCCTGTGCATCTCCTCCATCTGGCTATTCCGGAATGATATCCTTTTATAATACACTGGTGATCTAGTAAGTAAAATGTTTCTCTGAGTTCTGTGAGCCATTCTAGCAAATTAGCTGAACCCACAGAGGGGTTGTGGGAATGTCTGATTTATAGCCAATCAGTCAGGAATACAGGTAACAACCTGGACTTGGAACTAGTGTCTGAAGTTCAGGGAAGGGATTGTGGGAAGCCCAATCTGTAGCATAACTGACCCTTTATACACACTGAACAGTAACGCCTTGTTTATATAACTCCTGTCAGTGAAATCATGTACTATTTGTCCATTTATAACTAGCTTATTTTGCTTAGCACAATATCCTTTAGGACCTTAACTGCTAACTTCCTGAGAAAAAATAGGGAGTTTTCTCATTTTTCTATTGTCCAGATATATGCATAAATAAATTAGAAAAATGAGTTTGGTATGACCAGAAATACTCATGAAAAACTCCTAAGAGGAAAAGGCAAGGTCTTGAGAAATATGGGGAATATGATTCTATTTTGGTTAAAAAAAACAACTAAGAAATATCTAATACATGTTACAAATATGTGAATATTGAGCAAGGAGAAAATGTGGAAGGACACACACTAGGTTGTTTCTGTTGGTTACCTTAGGATATGGGACAGAGTGTGGGGGAGATAGGATTAGACTTTATATGTTTTTCTGATGTTTCACATAATAGTGATCTGTTGAAAATCATAAAGTAAAAAGGCTTAAAAATATTAAATGATATAATGGATGTAAAGCTATTGGCACTCTGCTTCATAGATTGGTTGCCTTCATTCTTTATTCTTTGTCCTTTGGTGAAATTTCTGGCTCTTTCCCTGTATCTTTCCATTCTCTACCAGGGCTCTGAAGACTTTGGTGAGATGTAAATAGCTCTTTGTTGTTTGGGCATTAGGGATTCTTAAATAGTCCCAGCCTGAAGTTTGAGGTTTCATTCTTATTTATAGTATACATATATACAATTTCCATTCAGGAAATCATTCAACAAATATTTGTGTGACTATTATACCCTAGATATTCTGCTAGGTCCTTGTGACATAATAGGGGAATAAGCTAGGCCCAGTTCCTGCCCTTAAGGAGGTTACATACCGGTAGAATTGTCCCTCCAGAAGGGACAGGAATAGTTACAAGCAGAGATGTTCAAGTTATTATCTGAAAGGAACCCTGGGCTTAAACCTTGGACATTCTGAAAATATAACAAAACTGGTCATTTAACAGAAGACTTTATGCCAAAAAGAATAAGGTTTCCCAACTAAGGAACTTCTCTCTCATCCTAACTGATAATCAGGCAAAGCCCAATTCAGTATTATCAAGGAGTTTAATGCTTGGGTTTAATTTAGTGAGAGTGAAGTTAGTATTCTATCAGTGGCAACAAATGGCAACCATCATTATTCCACTTGAGTGCTTTACTGCAGCTTGAAACACCCTGAGCTATGCATATGGGGTTTCTGCTTCAGCTGAGCAGTAGGCAATACAGCATATGCAGTCTCCCTGGGATTCTCAAAACCTGCAAAGGAAGTGACAGTTGCTTTACAGAATCTCCCCCTTCTTTTCAAATGTGTTCCACAACAAGAACTTCATCCGGCATCATGTTAGAACTTCTTCTGCTTCAGCAGATGTCTATAGCCCTAAAATAAAAAATTCTCTATTTAATGCTTCTATTAAAAGTCCCTTGTGGCCACACACAGAAGTGATCGCCACATGACTGAAAACACTTCAGGGGAATATGGTACAAAATGCAAATTTGGAACACGTTGAGATGTGAATCTCAAATATCTGAAGCTACCCTGCTATCTCAGAGGACTTGGGGAAGTAGACATTTGGGGAGAAAAGCAAAGATGCAGTCTAGAAAAGAGATTTGAGTGTGAGTTGTACTATGTGGTCTATTTAAGAAGGCAGCATGGAAATCCCATCTGCTTCATGGAAGTAAGCCATTCAGAAAGTATGGATGCTAGCTGCTCAGATTGTAGGACTGGAGGATGATCAGAACCTTGCATTTAAATCTTCCTCACTGCCCATTTGTGTTTCCTTCTTTTCAGTCTCTAGAAGTTGTGAATTGAAAAGAAAATACCTGTCAGGAAAAACTGTGAAAGATGTTGAAATGGGCAAAGTAAGATGTGTCTTGCCTAGCTCATCCATCTGGGATATAGCTGTCTTTCCTTGTTTTGAGTTACTTTACAACCCTGAAAATTGTAGCGAACTGATGATCATACAAATGATTCTTGCTCACAGAAGTGCAAAGTAATTGTATCTAGTGAAATGCAGTTATTGATTGCCACATCAGTTATTTGTTGCCCATTTTACATTATTTTTGAATTCATTTCAGAGTTCCTTCTTCTTTCTATGCGTGTCTACTCTTTGGGGTTCCCTTTGGATTTACTGTAAAATCTCACTGGCTCCCTCAAAAATAAGTTAAACATAATCTATGATATATGTTTATTTTATATTTGTATGGAAGTTATGATTTAATCTGAAAAATTATCCCTTACCACATTTCTGGGAAAGATGAATCATTATGTCCTAAACATATCCCAAAGAATGTACTACAAAATGTTGGTTCCACTGGTTTCTAAGAGGGATTTTATGATCAACTATATTTGGGAAGTGTAGGATTAAACAAAATCTTTACTGAGGCATCTCTCAGTCTTAAATATGCCAAGGTTCAATATTAATCAGCGGCCATGGCTCACAGGCCCCGCCGCTCCGCGGCATGTGGGATCTTCCTGGACCGGGGCACGAACCCGTGTCCCCTGCATCGGCAGGCGGACTCTCAACCACTGCGCCACCAGGGAAGCCTGTGTGTCTTTGTTCTTTAAGTAGCCCAATTTTCCCTTACCAAGAAAACATTGAACTTGCCTGTCACCATCATTCAGGCCCCTTAATTCTCTGTTTAACTTCCTTTGCTTCGTTTGGCTGTCTGTAACTCTTTTATTCATGCTAGAAGGTGGAGATGGAGCTCTCAGCTCTAAGTAGGATGTATAACAACCTGTTGGCCTTCTGGGTTGTAAACCAATGGATAGAGACTGGAAGAACCTCATGAGACAAAGGATATTATCCTTTGTGTCATTTCAAAATACAGGGTTTGTGATGGATTCAGTTGGAGGAGTGATTTGGGCCTGAGGCTAAGGTGAGATCTTCTGCCTTTTTTTACTCCTAAGTTTAGATATTAGGAGCAGTCTTGGAGAAGGTTAAACATGAAGAGTAAGCTCCAAGCACATTCTCCTAGCCATGTAAATAGAGGTTTGAAGTTCACTTCACTACATTTGAAGGACAAGAGAAAATAGTTGGGCCAGTACTTTTTCAGTGCAGTAGTTCTTGCTTCCTAGATGGTGAAACTCAAAGCCCCTTAGTTTGTTACCACCCCTCAGCCTGCATTGTTGTTTCCAATGCTGCCTTTTGTTGGGGAGTGGAATATAGATTGGAGGGACCACATGGAAACATGAGGATAGTGGAATATGTTTCCTAGCCTGCTGGAGCCCATCTAACTATCTCCCATGCCTGTGCACAGTGCTGCCTCTTTGTCTCTGTCAGACAAAAATATGGCTGAAACCACACCTGTTTACCTTTCACCTGGGGCAATATGCAGCCTTATTTTAATTTTTATTATCTATATCTCAGATATTAACTCTTTTCAATGGTTTACCTGGCAGATAATTATGGACCAGAACATGGCTAGCTTAATTATAAAATTGGTGTGTATGTATAAAAAATTTTCCTCAAATAGTGTTTTGGTATGTAACAGAGTTTCAGAGGGGAAGGAGCAGAAACCATACCTACTTCAAAGATATCATCTCTGGAGATATCTTACGGAACTTGAAATTGTGTCAAGAGCCATCCACTTGGCCTCATGCCTTGACATCCTATGGAGTGAAGGGTCAGGGAAAACAGTCATAATTTCTCATGCCTGTAGAGCCGTTTCTGGACTACAGTCCTCTTTGCTTCTTAGCCCACACATTGCTGAGGCTTTTAGGTGCCCCCATGTAAAGGTTTACTTCTTCCAACACTATCTCTAATTCTATCTGCATTTCAGTTTTCTCCATCTTCCTGATACTCTGTTGTCTTCTCTCCATAACTTCTTCAACAACCTTAGTCTTCTCTCTGTGACTTACTTTCCCCTTTATTTTGTTGTGTAAACTTTCTTTTCTCCGCACTTGAGGGTAGAATTCAGTCTTCTGTCCCTTCTAGTACCTTTGGCTTTAGCTAAGTGTTAAAATGAGATTTCCTCTTCCTTTCTATTTTTTTAAATAAAATATCTAGGGTCTATACACCTTGCTACGATGAGCATTAATGTTTTTTCCAAAGTCCAGTACGTATGAGAAATGAATGTTTCTTCAATTAACATACTCCCCACAAAATATTGACTCTGGTGTTAATGTGATAAAGTGACATTCGCACCTCCATACCATGCCTGCTTTTTGCTTTAACTAGAAGTGTCTCTGTCTAGAATTTTAAACTTTCTAAGATAATTGGCATAGCCCCCAAGTAGATTTATTTTGTTCCCCAAATTTCTTCCTTATTTAAAAATGCCTGTATGTTTAGGCATGGGTGATCATACCAGTTTGTAAACTACCACTACCAAGAATGTATTATAATTCAAACAGGATGTTTGAATTTCAAGGAAAAAGAGATTCTCCTGAATCTTTGGAAACCCCTATAGTTTTTTTAAAAATTAATTTATTTAATTTATTTATTTTGGGCTGTGTTGGGTCTTCATTGCTGCACGCGGGCTTTCTCTAGTTGTGGCAAGACGGGGTTACTCTTCGTTGTGGTGCACGGGCTTCTCATTGAAGTGGCCTCTCGTTGTGGAGCATGGGCTCTAGGCGTGAGGGCACTGTAGTTGTGGCTCGTGGGCTCTAGAGCGCAGGCTCAGTACTTGTGGTACACTGGCTTAGTTGCTCCACAACACGTGGGATCTTTTGGACCAGGGCTTGAACACATGTTCCCTTCATTGGCAGGCGGATTCTTAACCACTGTGTCAGCAGGGAACTCCCAACCCCTATAGTTTTGATAGAATGTTTATAACCAGCAAGCATCTAGTAAACTCTACTTGGGGGTGATTATCATGACTTAAAAGAATTGAATTATCATGAAAAACAAAATAACCATTCTATATAAATTATGAAAGCAGTGTTTCCAGGGACTGAGACTCATATCTTTAGATCATTTTCTTGGAAAACTATCATAATCTGTTGTTTAAAGGTTTTGGTACAGTGTGCAATCCTTTAACTAGAAACTTTGAGATATGTAAGGGGTCAAGAGACTTGAAATAATATATTGGATACCCAGCTTATAGAGCACAAATTTCTGCCTCATTTGGGAACAATTTGAGTGATGGTGAAACATTAAACAGCTTTCAGGGTATGATTAATTCGACCCCTCTATGCAAATGAAGATAATAAAAATGTTTCATAAGAAATATGTGAAGCAAAAGGAACTTATTCTTATTCCTCATTGACAAACAAAGCAATGTTGCCTCAGTAGTAATGCAAAAAGGTATCTTGAATCCTAATGCTTGGTGAAAGAATCCTTCATATATTTTATACCAAATATAGTTTTATAATGTGCTGTGAAAGGTAAAATGGCAGGATGTTTCTTTTCTCCATTGAGAGTTTGAAAGGTTTATGGTTCCAGCTCATTTGTCAAAACTAAGTAAAGTGAGAAATGGAATTTTTCAGTAAGTTTGTCAGAAAAACAATAGTGTGCATGAGCAAGCAAGTGAAAGTTTGGCAATATAGAATTATCATTTAATGAGGAACCAAAAAAGGAACCAGAAACAAATAGAAAAACAAACAGAAAACACATTCAACCTGTGTGAAAGATCTTCACTGTTATTACTACAACACAGAAAAGTCAGCATGATATAGTAGAAAAAACCCTGAACTTGTCACAGGCCTTACAAGAATATCTAAACTTTTTGGATCTAGGTTATCTCACAGAAGATAAGTCTAAACTAATTCAGTGGTTCCAAAACACATTCCTCAGATAAGTGCTAATTGATGACAAAATTCTCGTGGATAGAAGGAGAAAAAAATTAAGGATATTAAAAAAATTTCATTCTAAGGACTGTTTTATAATTTTATATTTTATTTTTGGGGGATTAAAATGTAATGGTAGCTAGTGGTTATATTGAAACCCTAACTTGAAACATGTTGACAACTCTATGCTAATGACAAAGGTGTTTTTTTTTTTTTCTTTTAAACCTTATGTTGTTTTGATAAATGAAAAAGAAAATTAGAAAACTCAATATCGTAGGATTTCTATGTGGTTTCCTGCAACCTCTAACTTTGTATGTACTGTGAACTCTTATGAAAGCAATTGCTACAAGTAATATTATCTACAATTTAAGCAACATTTTGGGCAATACTTTCAAAAGTCATTGTAGGGGTAGCTGAGGTAATGGAAACTGTTGAAATCTGAAACTCTCCCCAGCTCCCCACAATTAAATGGATCAACAAGAAGATAAGTTAGAACCACACAAGTCTTATGCCTTTAGAGTACCTGGAATACAAAGGGCACTAAAACTTCAAGTTACCTGCAAATAGAAATGTAAACACTAATTTTCAGTAGAACTGTGTTTTAAGTTTCTTCCCCAAGCCTTTGTAAAACACCTATCTGGGAAAAGTGTGTGGAAGAAAGAGAGGATAGTGCTATGAAATCACTTCTAGATAGAGAAAGTCCTAGATTTTCACACTTAAAGATGACAGTAATGAGAAAAAGGAGTCATAGGAGATCAGAGCACTGACAGGGAAGGGATTTAAAGTGTATGCTGGGATTTAGGAAGAAGTCTAAGAAAGGGAAATACTTTAGGAGAAAAGGAGAATAAAAGTGAGGAAGTCATCCTTTGGAAACTGACTGGGAAAGGAAAGAAAAAAAAAAAAAGAAAAAACAAGAGGGAAATTTCAAACCCTGCCAGACAACACTAAAAAATGGAAGGACAAAAAAATCCTTCTCCCTGACTCCCTCAAAAAGTCCACATGTTAAAGAAAGTGCTACACAGACAGAGGGAATGAATTCTTGAACTAGACATCTTATAAACCACCCCAAATGCTAGCTCTGTCCATGAAATGCAGAGATGCAAGTCATCTTATCTATACAAAGCTATTTAATAAAAAAATAGAAAATGAGAATAAAAACCTTTGAGCTGATGATAAATTTCCCACAAAGCGAACCGTGAAACAGAAAACAAAAGTATAATTTTCCAAATGGAATTAAATATCTATAAACACATGCGAAGTAACACAAATCAGAAAATCAAAATTTACTAACAGAAATGGATAGTAAATAAAAAGAAATAATAATTGATTGGCATCAGTAAATAAAATAGTGAAGTAAAAATGTCCGCAATGACTAAATTGTAAGTGCCCAAAAAACAATTGATAGAAATGAAAATTTAACAAAGGGCATTGAATGAAGCCATCAAAAATAGCCACTAGAATGAACATGAGAGGAAAAAAATAGTGTATCAGAAAGAAAGTGGTTGAAGTGGATGTCAGGTAAATGAAATCCAACATATGGTAATTGGAATCTATGAAATAGAAAAAAACAAACAAAACTATAAATTAAAGTTTCCAGAAATAAAGGACCCAAATTTATTTATTGAAAGGATCTATGAGGGAACCTTGGAAATTTTATCTTGAACAATCAGCTCTAAGATATATCCTATTAAAATCATTAGACTTTAAATACTCAGAAAAAATTCTCAGGGTCTTCGGAAAAAAGCAAGTGACTTAAAAAGCCAAGAGAATTATACTTGCATTAGACTTCTCAAAAGCAATAAATAAGGGAATAATGGAGGAGTATTTTCAAGAAACAAGGAAGAAAAATGTAAACAATAGATTTTACATTGAAAAAACCTGTCCTTCAAGTGTCAAGACTATAGAAAAACAGTTGGGAAAACAAGGACTCTGATAATTTGCTGGTGAGAATAAGTTTATACTACTCTTAGGCACAATTTGGCAACATTTAAGAAAACTAAATACGTATGTGTCATTTGATATAGCAATCCTGCTTGTAGGAAACTATTCCAAAGAGACCCATACAGCAGTATACACACAATGCATATGCTCAGGTACATTTACTACAGAATTATGTGTAACTGAAAAATATTAGGAACAATATAAATACCAACAGATAGAGTATTTAATCTATGGTACTTTAACACAATGTAGTATCACAGGAGTATAAAAAGAATGAGGAAGATTCCTATGAACTTACATAGAGTGATTTCCAAGATGTATTATTAGGTGAAACAGTGTAAAAGAGTATCTCTAGGATGCTAACTTTTGTGTATGAGAGAAAAGGAAGTGGCAAATATATATGTATCTACTTATTTTTGTAAAGACAGTCAAAGGAAGTAAAAATAAATAATAATTGTTTACCTGCATTGCTTGTATGGGAATGAGGTGGAAAAGATGGAGAAGGGAGTGCTATTTCTTTAAACATATCTTTAAGGCCAAGAGAATCATACCTAAATTAGACTTCTCAGAAGCCACAAACAAAGTAAGGGAATAATGGAGCAGCACTGTCAAGAAACACAGAAGAAAAGTATAAACAAAAGATTGGTATGCTAACACATATATACGGAATCTAAAAAAAAACAAACAAAAGGTTCTGAAGAACCTGGGGGTAGGACAGGAATAAAGACACAGACATAGAGAATGGACTTGAGGACATGGGGAGGGGGAAGGGTAAGCTGGGACGAAGTGAGAGAGTGGCATGGACATATATACACTACCAAATGTAAATTACATAGCTAGTGGGAAGCAGCCACATAGCACAGGGAGATCAGCTCAGTGCTTTGTGTCCACCTAGAGGGGTGGGATAGGGAGGGTGGGAGGGAGGGAGACGCAAGAGGGAGGAGATATGGGAGTGTATGTATATGTATAACCGATTCACTTTGTTGTAAAGCAGAAACTAACACACCATTGTAAATCAATTATACTCCAATAAAGATGTTTAAAAAAAAAAGATTGGAACATGTTAGTGTCTTTCACATGTAGAAAAAACCACACACACACACACACACACACACACACACACACACAAGAAAACAAACCTCAATGCGGATGAAGAAAAGGATTCCCCATAATGAAATACAAATATAAACAGTTACCCCCAACTATACTCCAAATTAACAACAGAAAAGATAACTTCTGAATAGTTTTTTGACAGTATACTCTCAAACTAAAGACAAAATAAATGATAATCAGATATACTGAACTCTGAAAAGTAATTTTATTTTTGTAGTCATATGGCTTAACAATTCTAAAATTACTTTCCATGTATAATATATAAGTAAATATATTTAAGGTAATGGGTGCCATATGTCTCATTTTGGGGGAAAGGAGTTAAAAATTTAGAAAAAGGGAAGATTTGAATGAAGCATAGTGATGGATTGTTAGTACAGCTATCAGTATGGATTCATAATGTGTATGTTCATGCTTGTTCATACATGTGTGTATACATAAATTGATTTCCTAACACTTCTATTTAGATGTCTTAGAAGCAATGACATATCAGCAGTGATGATCACATGTAATGACCAGGTCTTGGTTTTGAAATATCATTCTCTAGTAAAAAGAACCATTTCTTCTTGGTATTTTGACTTTTAGATGTCATGTTTGAGACTGTGCTATAATAATTTTGTTTACTATCTTTAATTTTGTTGTTTTTTGTGAAGAGACTTGACCTCTCTGGCCCCAATATACTTAGCAGGGAGTGCACAATTAATACTTCACACTGATGAACCTCTGGTTGGGGATAAAGATGCTTGGCTTCTAGCATATCTAAAAATATACCTCTTTATCTAACTTCTATACTACTTATTATCTTCAGAAAGATACTTAACCTCTTTGGCCCTGATTTACTCATCAGTAAAATGGGATATAATAATCACACCTACCTGATAGTGTTGCTCTGATGATTCAGTAGGATAATATGTGTAAAGCTTGTTGAGTAGTGCTTGGCATACAGTAAGTACTACATAAACCATCTGTTAAATAAATAAGGCTAGTGCTTCATTACAAAAACAATGTAATGGTAATAAACCTTCCTTTATTTCTTTCTGTATTTCCATATTTTACCTCAGTACAGTGGAGAAAAGTAGCTTGTCTTAGTTACATGAATAGTTAAGTAATAGAGCCAGGATTCACATCACGGGCCTGACTCTGAAGCCTACTCTTCCTCCCCCTAAGCCTTCCAATTTCCTGGGATGATGAAAGAATTTAACATGCTTCTCCAACTTCCCTCCTCCCTGCCTCAGAATCTTTCTGTCATGCCCGTTTCCTTTTCACCCTTGAGTTCCTCCTCTCTTATCTCAGAGGTGTCAAATCCCCTTTCTTTTCCAGTGTGAACTTGTTCACTTTGTGGATGATTCCCTCCTCCTAGACTCTGTCTTTTCAATCTCTTTTTTTATCTCTAGTCTTTCTTTTCACCTGTGACTCACCTCTTCTTCCACGTTTAGTCTGCATCCTCAGTTCAGCCTGGTGTAGGAGTCACATTCTAATCTCAGGTGTGCCCCACTAGTGTTCATTTAGACACACAAGTCCAGAATTTCTCAAGTCCCTCACTTAGACAGCAAAAGACAACTCCAAGTTTCCAGCTCATTTATTCTGTAGAACAATTGAAGGCATTGTGTAGACTTCTCACATCTGGGCTGCGCTTGAAGGTAGAGCCTCAGAATTCATAACCAAGGAGTTACCTAGGTAAGTAGATGTTCTCACCCTAAGAATGTTCTGCCATCCTCTTTTCCCAGCTGATTCAAACTACAATGTTTTTCTTCCTCTGAGTTTTGGGACACAAACTAGCATGACTTAGTGCTTTAGAGGGCACACGAGAATATTATTAGATTTCAGAAGACTCACTATAAAAAATGTGTTCTTTCTTGTTCACATTAGCATTTCCTGAAAGCATTTGTCCACTGAACTTTTTTTGCATTAAGCTAATACAGGGTTCTCCAGAGAAACAAAACCAATATGGGGGGAGGGGCACAGAGAGAGAGATTGATTCATGTGTTAAGGAATTATTACACACAGTTGTGGAGGCTGGCAAGTTCAAAATATACAAGAAAGGCTGGCAGGCTGTAGACCCAGGGAAGAGCTGCTGTATTGCAGTTTGTGTCCAAAGGCAGTTTGCTGGCAGAATTTTTTTTTTTTTTTTTTTACTCAGGGAGGTCAGTCTTTATTCTCCTAAGGCCTTCAACTGATTGGATGAGAACCACCAACATTATAGAGGATAATCTGCTTTGCTCAAAGTCTACTGATTTAAATGTTAACACTCATTTAAAAATATCTTCATAGAAACATCTAGACTCATGTTTGAGCAAATATCTAGGTTACATGACCTAGCCAAAGTGACACATACAATTGTGACAGCTAATTAACCTAAAAATAGTATTTTATGAACAATGTATTTTATTTTATTTTTTATAAATTTATTTATTTAGTTTTGGCTGCATTAGGTCTTCGTTGCTGTGCATAGGCTTTCTCTAGTTGCAGCAAGTGGGGGCTACTCTTTGTTGTGGTGCATGGGCTTCTCATTGTGGTGGCTTCTCATTGCAGAGCACCGGCTTTAGGCACATGGGCTTTGATAGTTGCAGCACACAAGTTCAGTAGTTGTGGCTCACAGGCTCTAGAGTGCAGCCTCAGTAGTTGTGGTGTATGGGCTTAGTTGCTCCCGTGGCATGTGGGATCTTCCTGGACCAGGGCTCGAACCCATGTCCCCTGCACTGGCAGGTGGATTCTTAACCACTGTGCCACCAGGGAAGCCCAATGGACAACATACTTTAGAAATACAAGCCAACAGTGCTTTAATGCTAGGCCAAGGGGATTTAGACATTATCCTGTAACTAAAGAAGAATTCTAAGTTTTGAGCAGAGCTGTGACATGAAGTTCAGGAAGATTATTTCAAAGGAAGATAGATTAAAGAAAGGAGAGACTAAATAGGGAGGAAAAAAGAGAACTTTTTTTTAATGGTCTAGGCAAGGTGAATTATGGGACAAGCAGGAGAGTGTTAGCAGGAGTGGGGAAGGCAGAGTGAATTTCAAAAACATTTTGGAGGTACAGGTGAGAGACTGGGTCAACTGACCAGATTTGGGAGCTAGAGAAGGGAAAGTTTGATGATATTGCTAAGGCTTTCAGCCTTGGTAACTAAGAGGATGGCCATGGCACTGGAAGAAGCAGGAACACTGCAGGAGAAGCAGCCTTTATAGGTGCTGGTAGGACCTCATATGTGGATAAATAAATAACAATCTGGCTTCTTAATAATTTAACATTTATTTGATAGCTTATAAAGACAATTGAAAGCTAGAATTAATAACTTAATGGGAGCTGCATGAGGAGAGTACAGCTATGCATATCACTTAATTATTGTGTCAGACCAAATTTTTTTTTTCTTTCTAAAGTTGAGGAACAGAAGAGATATTGGCAAAAAACCTAAATGTTGTTCAGCCACTAGCTCTTTGCTCAAAAATGGTGAATACTGACTCGTGGGCATTCACACAACCAGCCCAGGCTCACAGTTATTGCTGAATTCATCATAGGCAATCTTGCTGAGGCAGGGAGACTCAAGGTCAAGAGGCTTGTCAGGATTTGATAAAGTCAGTGGCCCATAGTAATAATAGTTTTATTTTTTCTTTTCAATTTTTTTCGCTTTCATTTGCCCTCATTCTTTGTTGCAATGAGCAATTCCCTAAGTTTGGCTTAACCCACTGGCTCTGACAAAGATACTATTCTCATTTTCTACACTGTTTACAGCTATTTTCCTTTTGTATGGTATCTCTGACTGAGATGCCTACCAGCAGATTTGCACAAAGGAAATCTGCCAACCTTGGAGTTTTAAGAGGAGGGTCAGGACATTATTTGCATAAACCTATTACTATCAACCAGTGTGGGTTGAAGGAAGTCACAAGAGCCCAACTAGTTAGAGTTGGAAGAGATCATCTAGGCTGTTGCCCTCATGCCACAGATGAGTAACTAGAGGTCTGGAGAAGTTAAAAGACAGTCTGTAAGGTAAAGGAAGGGCTTGGAGCAGGAAGCCTGTGGCCTGATTTCCAGTCCAGGAATCTTCTGCTGCACCATAATCTAATCAGCCTTGTGACAGACCCTCTGCAGGATACAAGAGAAGTGCAGGGCATGAATTATATGTTTGAAAAACAACAATACAAATTTTCTTAGATAATACAAGGCACTGGCTCTTCATGCGTTGGGAAAGCTTTAGGTTCATTTTTGCCAGATCATCTCAGTTTGAGTTTTTCCACCAGACTTACAAAACATTGTGACCATCTAAAAATCCTTTCCTTATCAAATCTCTAGATTAGGGCCAGGGACAGTGACGACGATGACTTGGCTAGCAAAAAAGGAATTGCTACATTGCCCTATGCTTTTCCCAATTTACCACATATATACCAGCAAATCTTTTTGGTTTTTTGTTTTGCGGTACGCGGGCCTCTCACTGTTGTGCCCTCTCCCGTTGCGGAGCACAGACTCCGGAAGCGCAGGCTCAGCAGCCATGGCTCACGGGTCCAGCCGCTCCACGGCATGTGGGATCCTCCCAGATCGGGGTACGAACCCGTGTCCCCTGCATCGGCAGGCGGACTCTCAACCACTGCGGCACCAGGGAAGTCTCAAATATTTTGACCACTGTGCTGCCTGGGATGTATCTGGTCAAGAAGAATTACGTTTGTTAAGGCAACATTTTTTGTTGACGTCCCTCATGCAAATTGTCCCTGAGTCGTGGCATATTTTTTGAGTCTAGGGTTTGTTTACAATTGTTGACTTCCTTTGACATATGCTTTTGAACTGAGGACTTGTGTAAAATACAAGTGGCAAATGTGTTTGTGGGCTGCGGGGAGTCACTGTGACCAGTTATGTGTGCTTGACCTAGAAACAAACAAAGCAAATCCCAAATCATCTAGGTGGGAAGAATAGACATCAAAAACATTTTATTAGTTCTGGATTGGATTCAAATATTAATTATTTTCACAGGGAAACAGGTTGAAGGACTAAAAATGTAGGACAGATGTGTAGTTTTGTATAAGAGCCCACTATGCACATATATGTATAAAGAATGCATAAAACGTGAAAGTGGAAGGATGCTGGCTTCTCTGCAAAGTGTAGCATTTAGGGCTTTAGACCACCTGGAAAGCCAAGGCCAGGAGTGAGATGGGAGGGACCAGGTTTGATGTCACTTGAGAAAGATGTAAAACAGGAGCTCAGGAGCCCAGGAGAACTTCGATGTCAAAGCACAGATGGGATAGGCAGTGCAGGCTCTGCAACTGGGGTTAGTGAGACCCAGAGGAGCAAGGAGAGCCTGATAGGCCAGCAGAAAGCACAGCTGGAGAGATGGAGGGAACAGTTAATATGATACCTGTGGCTTTATCCATAGTAGAGGAGTGTTTAAGGCTGGATATTAAAGGATACCAAGCTGACTGAAATACTGGGAGCCAGGATTTGGAGGTTTGAGTTTTTGCTCTACTATGTGTAATTCTGTGGCTTAAATTTATAATAAGAGTTTCATAGAAAAACCTCAACTTCTCTGAAACTCAGTATCCTTACTTGTAAAATGAGTGCAATGATGCTCTTCTGAGTTGTTATTAGAATTAAATGAGAGTGTACATGTTAAAGCCCTGGCTAGTAACAGCCTATATGAAAAGACACAGTTTTGTTTATTAAAAAGGAAAGTGAATGATAGCTTTAGGATATATGTAGTCATTCCTTTGCCATAAAACCATTATAAAACAGTTGTAGATTATATGTATTTCCATTACAAGGTTAGGAAGTGGCTGTGGGAGGTTAGTTTCTTGTCCAAAGGCTTCTTACGTCATCAGAGAATAGTCTCTAAATTTTGAAGAACAGCACTTCTCTCATATATATTCATTTTACTCTCTAAATCAAGAGGATATAGGTATACACTGACAATTTAAAAGGTAGAATTTATGTATTTCTTTAGTGTAGAAATCATCATTATACCCTCAGAGTATCAGGAGAATCTATCATCTGCATTTTTTATAGACTCATTTGGGAAATGTCATGGTTTATCAGAACCACATAAATCAGAGCTTGCTGGATTTAATTCAATCTTTAAATATCACCTGGAGATGACAGAATAATATTGAGTCAATTTCTTGTGTGTGAGATTAAATAAAAGCAGGTAGAGAAATCACTAAAACTTTGAAAAAAATTACTTGAGCTAGGAATAGATGTCACTGGATATAAGAACTTGAGAATTTTCTTAAAATGTAGGTTCAAACACAGCAGGCTTCACTTTCTTTTCATATACCTTAAGCAATAACACTTTTGAACTATTGCTCTTCATAAATGTTTTCCAAATTCTCTCCATTTTTTTTGCCAACTCTCTATTGCCACATATTCAAATCCTGGTGAAGCAGCCAGGGCAGAGTAAATTATGCTGCAGTCATCAGTGGTCTCCAAATCTCAGTGACAACAAAGGTTTTTTTTTTTCTCCACCGTACCGCAGGTCCATCCATTGTTCTTTTCCAGTGAGCAGGAAGCCCCCTTTAACGTAGGTTGGGTTTGAGGTCAGCATACAGCCTGAATGTGGCAAGCCGAGTCCTGACAAAAGGAAAATGTTGGCAAGTGAGGTTAGCAAACATGGGCTGCTAATGAGGGCAGTAAAGACGAGGAGGAAGAAATTACTATCTGTGACCTTGAGAAATGTTGTCTACTTGGGCTGATGGTCTTGGTGGTGGCTAAAGGGAGTAGCCAGAGGGGAAAAGGAGAGGTCTCAGTGGGCATCACTGTGGTATGTGATGGTTGATAGAGCAGTCTTCATTTGGACATCTGTAGGTGTCCCACACACAAAGGGGAAAGAGCCAAGGCAAATACACACACACTTTCACTTCAATTTGTGGCAAAGCAAATCACATGGACGTTCTGAATTCAAAAGGGAAGGGATATATAATTCTCCCTCAATGTGGGAAATTGAGAACAATTGTAATGTGAACAATACCTGTATTATTCACAAAAGATACATACATCCCAATGTTCATAGCAGCACTATTTATGGTAGCCAAGACATGGAAGCAACCCAAGTGTCCATCAACAGATGAATGGATAAAGAAGATGTGGTACATATACACAATGGATTACAGCCATAAAAAAGAAGGAAATAATACTATTTGCAGCAACATGGATGGACCTAGAGATTATCATACTAAGTGGAATAAGCCAAGCAGAGAAAGACAAATATCATATGAAATCACTTGTATGTGGAATCTAAAAAAATGATACAAATGAACTTATTTACAAAACAGAAATAGACTCACAGACATAGACTTATGGTTACCAAAGGAAAAAGGAGGGCAGGGAAAAACTAGGAGTTTGGGATTAAAATATACACACTATTGTATATAAAATAGGTAACCAATAAGGACCTGCTATGTAGCACAGGGAAACATACTCAATATCTTGTAATAACCTATAATAGAAAAGACTCATATATATATATATATATATATATATATATATATATGTATCTGAATCACTTTGCTGTACACCTGAAACTAACACAACATTGTAAATCAACTATATTTCAATAAAAACTAAAAACAAAACAACCAAAAGGGCAGGGATATATAATTATCCCTGTGTGGGAAATTGAGAATAATTGTAATTGTGGACAATACCTAGATCGATCCTTCAAGTATTTTCTCTAAGGGCATTATATCTTTCAAGTAGTTCCCTGGCCCCAGTGAACGTTTCCTCTCTGTTCTCTAGACACCTGTGATATTTTCTCCCTCCTTTCAAGGCACATGTCCTTTTTCATCTTTTATTATGGATATCTGTGAATGTTTTATGTTTTGCCTGATAGGTGGGTGAGCTTTTTGGGGGTATAGATTATACCTTACTAATGAACCTATGTCTAGTAATAGACATTGTACTTAGAGCAGTGTTTAATCTTTTTGCTCAATTAATGGGTCTGGGTAAGAAAATAATCTTTAATGTTTCTATACATGTATAAGAAAAGGCTTCTTCGATCAGTCACCCCCAGGTATTCTGACTTGAGTAAGAGGGCAGTTTTTAACAAAGATGGGACAGAATCTCCCCATCACTTCATATGCTCCTCCTGAGCTTTACTGTGCTATAGTTGAGAAATAAAATGTTAATATTTAAATATACATGATTATGTGATAAACATAAACATTGTGAAATGATTCCTACCATCTGGTTAATTAACATATACATAGTTTCTTGTGTGTGTGAAAATGCTTAAGATCTATTCTATTAGCAAATTATAGTTATACAATACAGTATTATCAACTATAGTCACCATGCTATACATTCCTATGAAAAATGCTGTTGGCATTTTGATAAAAATTGCATTGACTTTGTAGATTGCTTTGGGTAGTATGGACATTTTAAAATATTCATTCTTCCAATCCATGAACACAGGACGTCTTTCCACTTAGCTATGTGTTCTTCAATTTCTTTCATACACCTCTTACAGTTTTCAGTGTATAGATTTTTCACCTCCTTGGTTAAACTTATTGTTTTTGATGCTATTATAAATGGGATTATTTCCTTAATTTATCTTTCAGATAGTTGTTGGTATATAAAAATAAAACTGATTTTTGTATTTTGAATTTTGTATCTTACAACTTTATTGAATTCATTTATTATTTAGTGGAGTCTTAAGGGTTTTCTATATGTAAGATCATGCCATCTGCAAATAGAGACAGTTTTATTTCTTCCTTTCCAATTTGGGTGACATTTCTTTCTTTCTCTTGCTTGATTTCTCCGGCCAGGACTTCCAGTACTATGTTGAATAAAATTGGTGAGAGTGGGCATCCTTGTCTTGTTCCTGATCTTAGAAGCAAGGCTTTCACCTTTTCAACATTGAGTACGATGTTAGCTGTGGACTTGTCATATCTGGCCTTTATTAGGTTGAGGTGCATTTCGTTGAGAGTTTTTACCTTGGAAGGTTTGAATTTTGTCGTATGCCTTTTCTACATTTATTGAGATGATCCTATGATTTTTATCCTTCATTTTTTTTAATGTGGTGTATCACATTGCTTGATTTGTGTATGTTGAATTATCTGGTATCCCAGAATAAATCCCACTTAATATAGTGTATAATCATTTTAATGAGATGTTGAATTTGGTTTATTAATATTTTGTTGAGAATTTTGCGTGTATGTTCATCAAGGATATTTGCCTGTAATTTTCTTTTCTTTGGGTGTCCTTGTTTGGCAGTATCAGCATAATACTGTCCTTGTAAAGTGAGTTTGGAAGTACTCTCTGCCTTTCAATTTTTGGAAGAGTTTGAGAAAGACTGGTGTTTGTTCTTTTTTAAATATTTAGTAAAATTCACCAGTGAAACTATCTGTATTTTCTTTGTTGAGAGCTTTTGAATACTGATTCAATTTCTTTATTCATGGTTGGTCTGTTCAGATTTTCTATTTCTTCATGATTTAATCTCGGTATATTGTATGTTTCTAGGAATTTATCCATTTCTTCTAGATCGTCTAATTTGTTGACATATAATTGTTCATATTCATTTCTTAGATTCCTTAGTATTTCTTTGTTATTCCTTTTAATGACTTTCTTTCATTTCTGATTTTGAGTCGTCTATCTTTTGCTAGTCTAGCTAAAGTTTTGTCAATGCTGTTTATCTTTTCAAAAAACCAGCCCTTAGTTTCTTTGATCTTTTCTATTGTATTTCTAGTGTCTATTTCATTTATTTCTGCTCTGATCTTTATTTCTTTCATTCTAAATTAGGGCTTAGTTTGTTCTTCTTTTTCTAGTTCCCTGAGGTACAAAGTTAAATAGTTATTTGAGACCTTTCTTTTTCCTTAAGGTAGATGTTATCACTATAAATGTCCCTCTAGGACTACTTTTGCTGCGTTCCATTAAATTTCAGCATGTTGTGTTTCCACTTTCATTTGTCTCAAGGAAATTTTTTGATGTCCATTTGAAATTCCTTTTTGACCTATTCATCAGAATTACCCCGTATTCTTCCCTCCATATGTTAAGTGGAAACTGAGGAGTAGGTGGAAATATGGCAAATGAAGAATCACTAGGGAGAAGAGGTGTGCTGTATTTAATCATGTTTTCTTTGGCTTTGGATTGTGCAAGATACGTAGGGTCTGTACTTACAGCCAGTTAAACACTACTCATGATCACAGATAGCAAAGAATATGTTGCTAACTCAGGCCTGAGCAAGTGAACTTCTCCTTACTTGTTAATACTTTCAGAATTGCTGCTACTTTGAGTCTTATCAGTTTTTTTATTGACAATTTGTTAGAGTAGTTTTAGGTTCACAGCAAAATTGAGCAGAAAGTACTGAGAGTTCCCATATATTCTCTTTCCCAGTCTTATTAGTTTTTACTCTCAGCTTCTTCATACCTATTTAATAAACAGTTGTCCCTTGGCAGCAGGTTGTGTCTGATATTGGGTGCACCCTTTACCCAGCTGGCCACGTCTTGATGGGAAAAGCACAAGAAGGGTTTTGTTAGCAAATACTCCCTTATGAGGCAATAAAAATGAGTAGGCAATACGGCTAGAGAGAGAAAGAGGAAGTTACTAAGGAGAGCCTTGAGGAATTGCTGCCCCACCTTGGCAGTGGGTTAAGGAGGTGGGGATGTGGAAGTGGGGGTGACCTGGAGAGAAGGCTTAATCAACTTCAGAAAGACTAGAGGTTTTTAAGCACACAATCCCATAACCTTCTTTTCTCCAATTGTTGCATTTGTCTTTATCTTTGTCCTAATCCTTTCTTTATACCTATCTTTATTAGCTTTTCTGTTTTTCCTCTTGGAAGCCAAAATCCCTCCTCAGTAAATGGACACAAAAACTGCATTTGTCACTTTGAGACTCTGTCTACTCTTAGGCAGGCTGTCTCTGGGTTCACACTCCATTAGCAAAGGCTAATACAGTCTCAAATGCCAAGTCCTCCAGTCCAGAGACTGGAGTTGGTATTTAACTTATATAGTGCACATTCCTTCTGACTTAATATGATTACATGTGTGAAGGCTCAGAATAGTTCATTGAAAGTTGACTTAAAACATGCATCAGAGAAAGATATCTTAAATGTATTCTTTCTGTAAAACTCTTATCACTCTATTATTAATACTTCCAGGAATTATATGTCCATATTTTGAAATAGTACTTCCAGTTTTTAAAGTGCAAATACACACTGGGTTTTCACTTACCTATCAGCTCCTTAGGAGTCTGTACCCAGTCTACTTAACATGGAGAGAAAGAGGGCTGAGAGCGTTTTCAATAATTTAAAAAGTAAAACAATTACAGATTTGACAATATATATGTATAAAATATGAAATTGGGGGACAGAAAACAGTAGTCAGAAGAAACAATCAAAATCAGTGTCTTTGAATGCAGTTGTTCAAAATGTTGTTTTAAGGGTTAAAAAACATCAAAAGACCATTCTGGAAGAGTGTGTGGAATTCGTGATCACCTGTCATATGTGACTGGTTCAACATGTGCCAACTGATAATGAGGGTTAGCATTGTTAATGATTATTTTAAATAGATTTATTTCCATGGTTGTCTGCTCTTTCCTTTTGGTTTTGCTTTAAGTTTCAGAATGAAGGTAAGAAATTCTCACTACACAGATTGTAGAGCTTTAAAGTATAACAATGGGCTTTTCCTTCTTGCCTTGTCTTCTCCAGTAAGTAGTTGCATCTGAGCCAGGAATAGACACAGATCTATCTTGGTTACTTGCAAGAGAATATTTCTTGTTATTTGCTCATTTTTATAAAACTTAACAACTGGGATAGATCTGATGTGATACCTTTTAATTTTCTGATTTGTAAGGATTCATAGCCTATGATATGAAATTCTAATTCCAAATGGAGAATGATACATCAGGACATGTAGCCCAAAGTGTTTAAATCATGCATTTGAGTGTGTATGAACATTGGGATAAAAGATAAAGCAGGAGAGTGAAGATGAGGGAATAGATTGCTCTAGAAAGGGTCAAGGGAAAATATTGTTGAGTGAGCCTTTGTACAAGGCACTCTGCTATGTGCTTTGTAGGTTGCTCCTCATGCAACATTTTGAGGTTAGTAACCATCATTCCTATTTAGAGAAGAGAAAGCTGAGGGAGGTTGAGTAAGATTAGGGAACATGTAAAGCATTCAAACAGATCCAAGATTTAAAAGCTTTTCTGCCAGGACTCCAGAGCTTACTCTATCTACCATACCTTCCTCTCTTTGTGGGGAAGAACTGAGATGAGAAAGAAGGAAGCTGAGCCAGCACTTTATAGTTTTAGGGTTTGAGGCAAAGGGATTCCTGTGTAGGCATTAAAATCCTTGGGCTTTGGTTTTAGTCACTCCTGAGCTACTCTTCTTAGACCGGTCTACGTCTCAGCCAATGAATCACTGTCCATTGTTTGGGAACATATTTTATAACCAGCATTTTACTAGGACCTTCAGAAGACGTAGAGATCTCTAGAAGATCTCTAGAAGCTTTTATTCTGAATCTGAGAATTAGAATGTAACAGTTAGAAGGAAAATAGTCTATTAACTGGCTAAATTGTATGACAACAGCTTGTGGTTCCTCTCTTGTGGAGAAAAGGGCACAATCCGTGTGCCGGTAGGGTTGTTTATTTTTACAGAATGCTGAAAGTACAACTGCTCCCATGCAGAGTGAGATTGTGTTAATTTTGATGTTAAATGGGGCTGTAGGGGAACACTCATTAGTATAGATGAACACATTTTACAGACAAGAAGGACATTAAGAGATTCAAAAGGAAAGGATAAAGTAAGCTGGAGTCATGAGGGGACAACTTCATAGAAGAAGTGGTTATTTGTATTAGGTCTGGAAGGTTGAGTAACATTCAACAGTGAGGGGGCAAAAAAGACATTTCAGAGGTATAACCTGAATAGTATTCATTTCACTCATAATAGTTTCTATCTTACCTAATTTCAAAAGGAAGAGGCTTGGCAAATACTAGATTCTTAAATGTATTGATATCAAAAAAAAAATATTTTGGTTTTCTAATATAATTGCTTTGTGATCGGAAAGCAATTTGTATAATACCAACTTCGAAATTTCTTCTTTTTTTTTTAACATCTTTATTGGAGTATAAATGCTTTACAATGGTGTGTTAGTTTCCGCTGTATAACAAAGTGAATCAGCTATACATATACACACATCGGCATATCCCGTCCCTCTTGCGTCTCCCTTCCATCATCCCTATCCCACCCCTCTACGAGGACACAAAACACCGAGCTGATCTCCCTGTGATATGCGACTGTTTCCCACTAGCTATCTATTTTACATTTGGTCGTGTATATATGTGGTATGCTAAATGATCTATATTTATAAATATTCTATGTGTCCTCATAAATAATTCACTAATTATTAATTGTGCCAATAAATCAAAATGCTAACTGTGTTGCTTAGATGTTTATTTTTTAAAATATTTGCCTGTTTGATCTATCAGTTATGGAGATATGTTAAATCTCACACAACGAAGGTCAATTTATCAATCTCCTCTCTAGTTCGTAACTAAGAAAGTTTCAGTTTCACTAAATCTTTTTATTTTTTAATTCTAAGATCATATGTAAATTGTAATGTAGTTCTATTTTTCTTCCCTTAAAAGTATAGTTATGGTGAGTACTCTGGTATAAATTTTATATGTGTATGTATGTGTAGACATATACACTTGCATACGTGTATATGTATTTATAAATATATGCATATGTGTGTATATATACACACAAATATGTGTATATATATCTCACATAAAGATAAAAAGATGAAGATAAAAATTTTAAAAAATCTATAAGCCTATCATTCAGTGATAGACCCTTTTGGGTACATATCCACATACAAATATATCCAAGTTTATATCAAAATGTATATAGTTTTATGTACTTCCTTTGATCTCTAACATTGCTGTAAACATTGGATGCATTATACATCATATAGAAAATAAGTCTACTCCTTCAGTATATGGACATAAAATAGTAAAAGAAATCCTTGGGTACCAAATAAATTGATGAGGAAGTCAAATTGTGATAATTTGACTTTTTTTTTTTTTTTGCAAAGACGTGATACAAAACAAAAGAAAATACTCATGTGAAAGACAATTTTACAACAAGGTAGCATTGGTTCAAATGCCTTTTAAAAGAAGCAGAATGTCAAATTTGAAGAATATACCTTAGAAGACACCAACATTATTTTAACACTTCCCAAAGCTCTGAAAAAGGTGAATCAGGAGAATGGAATACAGCAAAGAGAAAAATATTAAGATTAGTTGATCTTTTTTGTTTTGAAATTGGATAGTCTTCAGAATTTTTATTTACATATCTATGTATCTATCATCTATCTGTCCAACATATGTGAATGTGTATATTCAATGTCATTTTTATTATTTTTTTCCCTAACTACTGTTTATGACAAAATGAATTTGTCAATCATGGTTTTCCCACTTTTGGTCCTTTTTAGAAATATAATCTGTGTTTGAAGGAGTATGTACGAGAGGTCTTCCCAGAGGAAGGAAAGATTTTATCTAGGCCTTTAAGGTTGCATTTGCTTCCCAGCCTAAAATCAAACAGTATGTAAAACAAATCAAAATTCTTTCTCAGGTTTGGAACACAGTGCTTCTGGGACAGTTTTTGGCAACTTTTACAAGTATAAGTAAGCACACGTTGCAAGCATCATGTAGCAAGAGATTCTGGAAGTCAGTGGTCAAAAACCAGAAGGGGAAAGGTAATCTGAGGTAACTGACTGAGAAAGTGCAGAGTCAGAGAAGCTGCCTGAAAAGGAAGGTATTTCCCTGTGGGAGGTGACCTAAGAGATGTTCTGATATGTATTCTATGCTCCTTTCCCAGAAAGCTCTGTGATAATACCTTGATAGGCACAGAATATTGGCCAGCACATATGGGTAAGTGGCCTTCTGGGGGTCATGGGGCACATGAGTTTCATGGGGGCATATGACATCCCTCTAATTCATGTTTTGTTTGGCTGGCACCGCTACATTAACTGCTTCCTCACTCAAAGTATGCATTTATAAAATTTCTACCAAAAGGATGGGGAAGATCACCAATTCACAGGGAATAAAATGTCATTAACAGTGGTAAAAGGATAGTGTTCAAAAGGCAGCTACTAGTTATTTCTTAGCTACATGTAAAATGTTACACTATCTTGATTTTTAATTTCATCGCAGAAGCAGATAGTGGGGATCTTCATCTCACATCTCAGTATTTAATTCCTAAACTGAAGGTGTTTAACCATAAGATTCATAAGATTCATTTTAGCTGTAAATTTTAATGGGCCTGTGTGAGTTCTTTGTCTAAAACAAGCACAGGAATATCCAAACAAGCATTGCATTCCTTGATCAAAAATATGTAATGGGGCTTCCCTGGTGGCGCAGTGGTTGAGAGTCCGCCTGCCGATGCAGGGGACACGGCTTTGTGCCCCGGTCCAGGAAAATCCCACGTGCCGCGGAGCAGCTAGGCCCGTGAGCCATGGCCACTGAGCCTGCGCGTCCGGAGCCTGTGGTCCGCAACAGGATAGGCCGCAGGGGTGAGAAGCCTGTGTACTGCAAAAAAAAAAAAAAAAAAATATATATATATATATATATATATATGTATATATATATACACATATATATATTTAATGGCTTTGAACTGCCCAGTTTGTAGCTTGCTTTTCAAATACCTTTGATTAATATGTCCCTTTGTCTACTCTCTTCAGCTTGACTCCTAGCATTCCTCAGTAACATCCTCCACTGATGCTGTTGCTTTCTTAATTATATTTCAAATATGACTTGTTTTCTCCACTTTTCTTTGCTATGTTCTTTCTCCTTCCTCCTGTAGCATTTTTTTTCTTATCCAAATTCTACTCAATGTTCTTATTTCAAGGCCACTCTACTCTCTTCTCTGATGCATGCTACCTTAGCAAGCTCAGACCAGTTACTTAAAATTTCCCTAGGCCTTAGTTTCCTCATTTGTGCAATGGAGTTCATAAGAGTATGTGGCTTATACAGGTTTCTTGAGGGTGCGTCAGTGTAACCTATTGGTATATAGTAAAAGTTCAGTATATGATGATGATGTTGATAAGCGTTAGTTATTATTGTATATTTAGTCTCAGTCATGATAGGCCTGCCTTAATATTTTAATTTCACATCAGTTTGAAAAATGGTTTTAAATTAGAACTTATTCTTCCCATTCTAGTTAGCATATGATTTTATCCCCCAATTCCCTCTTCCACCTCTGTGGGGAAAATAGACTGATCTTTATGAGAAAGAAAGGCTCCTAGTATCTAAAATAAAAAAGACAGTTTCACAGCCTCACCTCTTCTGGCCATCTGCCTTAGCTGTGCTTTATTTCTCTGAGAGTTTTTAGCCCATCACATACTCTCTCATCTCTTCCCTGGCTCACAGTGGTAAACTAGAGTACATTTATAGAAATGAGCAGGAAAAACTCTGCTGTCCTCCTGATCTACAAGCACATGAGTTCTGACTCATGTCATCAGAGTACATTTGATGGGCAGGTAATTGGCATTCAGCCCACTGTGCCTTCTTAGATGCCATTTAAATAATCTCCTGCAAGTAAATCAGATGGAGAAAGACAAATTCTGTATGATTTCACTCATGTGTGGAATATAACAAAGGAAACCAAAAATAAATGAAGAAACCAAACCAAACAAAAACATGTAGATGCAGAGAACAGAGTAGTGGTTAACAGGGAGGAAAGATGAAGGGTGAGGGGGAGAGTGAAATGTGTAAAGGGAATCAACTGTATAATGATGAATGGAAAGTAAACTTTTAGTGGGGAGTGATATGATAGGGTATACAGATGTAGAAATATAATGTTGTACACTTGAAACTTATATAATGTTATAAATCAATGTTAACTCAAAAAAACTCAAATTCACAGTCACTAGAGAAGAGTATTTCTAGTGAATTATTAAGTGGTTACTTCATATTACAAGTTAATAACTAGATAAGCAGAAAGACTTACAAACATTTTAGTGAGACCCATACTGCTGAATGTACTTTATAAGCACATAGAAATCATCATTGTTTCTAAAATTCCCATGCTCACAAGTGAACAAAAGCACATTTGAGTGGGACAAATTTCAATTCCATTCCAGGTTTGGGTTGTCTAGTGGCTTATTTTTAGAAATACCTAGGACACTGAAATTGTTGTTTCATAGGCAGATTATTTTTTGACTTGGTAATTATGTCAACCCAAATTATAGTTTTTCTCCTCTGAATTTTACCTGGATCACTAGGATATCTGCCCTGCAGATTTGTCAGTAAAATTGGACAGGCGTTTGTAAATGGAGCTTACAATTTGGCTCTTAGGTGTTCATGTTTTAGGAATCACATAAAGTTTACGAGCGTCCTAGAGCTCTGAGTGCTACTGCTATGAGATAAAAATTATCCATTTCTTGTCAAAGAGCAGCCATCTTGCATACTGTGGAGCCCAGCAGTCACTCAGGGACCTGGCCATTTCTCTAATCATTCATTCATCAACAGTATATTAAAATGCCAGGTATCCAGCACTGCTCTGTGCCATAGTGATACAAGTGTGAACAAGCATGTTCTCTTCACTACAACTGTAACAAAAAGCGATGTTATAAAAACTGAAGAGGACCTCAGGAGCTTTCCAGCGTCAAAACTATGTGACCTTGGCCGAGTCCAAACCTTTCTAATATTTATTTCTTCAACTATAAAATAGGGAAAGTCATGTCTATCCTGGTTAACTTGTCTTCAAGTGATCAGATAGGGTGATACATGTGGGAATACTTTGTAATAGACAAAATAAATGTAAGATTTTTTAAAAAATGCAGCAGACTGGTGGTATTGAAGACTTTCAAGCATTCTTCCTCAAGTACCCAACTTGCTAGGGAACCAGGAGGGCTTCAGAATATCAAAGGATTGTATATGTCTTTTTTTTTTTTTAAGCTAGATACATCACTAGAACTATTGTAACACACACACACACCCACACACACAGGGGCAAAACTGAATATATGCCTGTCATAAAACAAGTGCACTTCCTTTCAAATCTTTAATGCTATTTGGAGCTTTAGTTTTATTTTTCACAAATGTAACATGGTTTTGTATTTTTAGAACTTTATAATTCCTAAAATCATCCAACGTACTACATCACATGGTTTGAATTTTCAAGCATCTATCTACCTCTCCATTTATTATAACTTTGGAGCAAATATGAAATTTATGAACATATAGTAATGCTTTCAGATATAGACTTGTTTACTGTGTAACTTGTTCTCTCTTTGGTAACATATTGAACTAACATGATTTTAAAACACATAACTTGGTATATTTGGAGGGCATGAATATATCTGACCCCAGGGGATATTTTTACAACTGTCCAATAAGATAGGAAAGAATATTGCTGAGAGAAAAGGATGCAATTGTAATGTATTTGTTTATAATTTATTAAAACCATCTTGCCCAGATTAATTATTAAGTGAAAAAATTTTAGAATGTCACATAAGTCATATGTCAGGTTGAACCCATATAATTAAAATGTGGCTGACCAATTTCTTTTCTCACATTATAAATTATTGACATTGTGATTGCATTAGTGCAACTGTGTTAATTTCTCTCATATTTAAAATCTGCCCACAGGGATGGATTTGCTTATAATATTGATGAACCAAGAGATGGGTTGTGAGATTCACTGCTAAGGTTGATCTGACTTGTAAAAAGCTAATATGTTTATGTTAATGCAGTGTTAGGTTTATTTTTCTCTTCTGTATAATAATCCAGTAGCTATATGGATCTCAGTTTCCTTTGATGTGGGTGGGGGAGGGGTGTTAATGCTTTTATAGAATAGAACATTTAAAAACCAGACATTGGCTAAAGTTGAATTGGAATGAGTAGAATTACATATGTGGGTGGAAATATATAAATTGAGATAATCTGGAAGACCTGAAATAGTCATGTGAAAGAGGTTCAGGAACAAGGTTTCAGCAAGATGCTGCATTTGCATGGGTGAATGTGTGACAGCTACTAGGGTGAGTTCATCTCCTGGCTATTCTATCGATGTCAGGATGCATGCATTTCATTTACAAGAATTCAAGTGCATATAGTCATCAAAAAAATGAACCAAGAAAGAAAAAAAATCAAGGAAAAATAATCATTTACATTGTGTGAGTGAGTACACCAGTAATTTCCCTCAATAAGCAGAAATGGCCTTTCCCTCAGTGGTTCTTAAGTTTCTTATGCCTTTTAGAGTCAGCATCTTGCTAAACTAAGTGGAACTTTAGTGTTTAATCATGGTACTGTTTTAAGGGGACAAAGTGTCTACTTAAATGAATGCCAAACACTTCAGAATGATTGACTCAAAGGCTGGAAGAAAAAACAGCAGTGATTCATTTATTGAGATACTTCCCCCCACCCCCCCCAATTTTATGGGATTTTCAAGGGTAATGATAACATGTTTTCCGCCTTGCAGCTTGATGTTAGAACCTAACCTGGAGGAAGTTATGACTCCTCTGTATTACAATTAAGAAGAAATATACTTGGCCAGGACAAGGTGTTTAATTAAGGCAGATACTGGACACTGCTGGATACTGCAGGTCTGGGCAGTGGGCACTTCAAGTCAGCAGAGAGCTAATGGAGAAGTCTGGAAGGTCTAGAGTGGAAATCAGTTTTCAGAAATAAACAATGACATATTAGGAGAGCAGTTACTAGGATTTCAGGCTTGAAACGGATTCTAGAGATGGAGAGATGAGCCAAGACAGGAGAAAACAAGAAAGAAAGGCTAGCAACTGGTATTAAATTGACCCTAGTATAAAAGTCACTTGATTTCTGATATATTGGATCAATTTAAAGTTATGTGTCAATTATGTACCATAAACGTTTCAGCAATTTCTTTGACACAAAATCCAAAATACTTTATTCCATAATCAGTTTCTTTTAATCCTATTAGTCTTGGTTCTTTAGCTCCCTTAAGTATGTGACTATATTGGGGGAATCAAGGATTATTTTAAAAATAATCTTATACAGTGCAGCTCTTGTTAGACTATAAATACACTTGAGGGGAAATTTTTCTTTGCTCCTTGAAAGACTTTAAGAGGAGAAAGAAAAAATACTGCAGGGATATAGAAAAAAATATGGCCTAAATAAAATAGTGAGATTATTTTTTTCTTTTTTAATCTGGCAAGTGTTCATAACAGCTTCCTTAGGAAAAGATTATTGTTGTAGATGGTTTGCCCAAGGAAGCAGACGCTAGGGTGGAAGTAAGGGTGCAGGAAGTTTATTAGGGAGCAGTCTTGGGATCAACTCCAGTTGAGGCAAGGGAACTAGGAAGATTTGGGCTGTGATGCGGTCATAGTAAGGACTCAGGTCTGAAGCTGGGAAAGCCCCTTCAAAGTTGTTCCTTTCTGGGGGTGAAGTGCTGCGCCCTTATGTCCCCATATCAACCAGTCCTTGGGTAGGGGCTGACTGGGGAAGAGGGAATCTCATTCTTTGAGGCCATTTTCAGTGGGAGAAGTAAGTCCCTCAGTGGTGAAGTAGATGGGGGAATGCCACATTCACAGCAGTCCATGTCTTGCCCTTGGATCCATTTGTCTCCCATAAGTTTTGGGAGCAGCTCCTTCAGGACTCTGGTGGGCCACTTTATTGGTGGAAACTCATAAAAAGAAACGTTAATGGGAGAAATGGCACGTCCTGCTACTTTAGTTGGCCTCGAGGCTAAACTTGGTTACTATCCTTGCTAGATACCTTACCCTTGGTTAGTTCCTTAACTGGTTGAGGAGATGTCCTTGTGGGTGACCTGCATCCCCGGGGAGACTGAGTCCCTGTTTACCATACCTTTCTTAGGGTATGGCTGTGGCAACTGTGGATTTGTGATCAAAAGTGGGTGAGGGAGTGCTAAGATACGACATTCACCTGAGTGCCACACGTTTTTCCCTACTGCAGCCTGTAACAGCAGCCCTACCTGTTCTTGATAACTAGGCCAGTAACTCTTGCCCCTTTGGGTCAGTCACAACAAAAGATGGTGACCTCTCCTTTTTTGTTGCTGACCCTGGACACATGGTAACCAAAGTGCCCGAGTGGCAGCCATATCTTCTTACCAATGGGAGTTCTGCTGTATCTACTGATGGAAGGTTCTTCCTCTAAATCTGCAGAACCCAGAGTTTTGGGATTGGTAAGCACACATTCCCCACATGGCCACTGGTGGTGACGGTAGAGGGGACCATTACTGTTTTGGTGCCTTTATTCTGAAACACATATTCTTGTGGAGACAATGTACCATATAATGGTCCTTGATTTAGCATACTGAAGGATGGTGCCCCATGCTAGCAGGATATGGTCTTTCCTCTGGGGATCAGCAGCACCTTCAGCAGGCCATCCCAACACACTATTAGGCCAGCAACGTGTGGGGAGTGAAGTAAGTACCAGTGGATTTCATGGCTGTGTACGTGCCCACAGCCTTATTTCCTTTGGTGCAAAGTGAGTTTCTTGGTCCGGTGGAGAAGGTGCAGTGTGCTCTGGCAGTGGATCAGATGCTCTTTCGGTAAGGCCTTGGGCAGTGGTACTTATTGAAGCCCTACCTGGAATGTATGGTGATTCCTGTCAAAATGAATGACTGTGCCATGTGGGGGGCAGAAAGTGTCCTGTGTAGCCACCTGACTACTAGATGGCCAGTTGGTTTCCAAGAGATAGTGCTGTAACAGGGCTCATTATTGATCTTGCCTCATTTGGCTATGGCAGTAGCTAGATAACCCTAGTTGAGTGAGATTTTGTGCTTCAGTAGTTCTTCTTTTTCCACAGGAGATATGTTCTATTACCCCCAATGGATGCCTGAAACTGTAGCTAATACTGAACCCTATATATACTGTTTTTTCCTATACTAGTGGGTGGTTAGTGTAGATACACTGTCACATCCGGGTGGGACAGATTTCATCATGTCACTCAGAACAGCACATGATTTAAAACTTATGGGGCTTCCCTGGTGGCGCAGTGGTTGAGAGTCTGCCTACCGATGCAGGGGACGCGGGTTCGTGCCCCGGTCTGGGAAGATCCCACATGCCGCGGAGCGGCTGGGCCCGTGAGCCATGGCCGCTGAGCCTGTGCGTCCGGAGCCTGTGCTCCGCAACGGGAGAGGCCACAACAGTGAGAGGCCCGCGTACTGCAAAAACAAGCAAACAAAAAACTTATGAATTGTTTATTTCTGGAATGTTCCATTAGATATTTTCAAACCATGGTTGACAGTAGGTAACTGAAACTGCGGAAAGGGAAACCACAAATAAAGGGGGTCAAGACTACTGTATTTGGTTCATGTGTGCTTCCTCTCTCCATAACAGAGTTTATCTTGAATGTAACCTTGAAAATTTTGTTCTTCTTTCCTGCTTTAAGAACTGCTAACCATAATGCCCATGAATAGTGCTTCTGTGAATCATCCCAGGGACGTATGGTCTCCTCTTATCAGTTGCCTGTTCACATGCCATTTTCATTTTTTTTAAACAAAGAATTTGAGCAAGTTGGTATCTTACTTTCAAGACTCAAAATCAGATACTAATTCAGAATCAAATTTATTCTTAAAGTAATAATTTTTATATATTTAGAGATTTTTTTTACAGTATTGAAATTAATGTCAGTGCTATTGAAAGTTTGTGAACACTGATCTGTGTACAAATAATCCAGTGGAGGAATGAAAGGAAATGCTCCTAGGAACATAAACATCTTAAATAAAACTTGCTATTGTGTTTCAAAAACTCTGTTTATGGATACAGTTGCCCAGTGTAAATGATATACTTTTTTTGTCCTAAATTTTTCAAACTAGGTTTGCTCCACAGTAGAATTAGAATTTGAAACCTGTGTCTGCAAACTTAAGGAAGTTCAATTATGAGTTGAATTTCTGCTTCCAAATTCATAAGAGTTTAAAAAATGAACTGTTAGTTAGAAGCTTGAGGAACTTTCTTGAAAATATATGGGCAAGAAATGTTGCTCTAATTGCTCTGTTGAAAGAGTATGGTCTTAGGAACTCAAACTAATCAAAAGCCTCAATTAACAGAATTTTTCTTTTTTGGGGGCCACATTTGTATTTCATGAGAAGGAGGCAAAGAGTGAGAAAATAGTTCATATTCAAGATCTATCTCTCTCCTGAAAAGCATCTTGCAGGGATGCATAAGCCTAAATGGATTCAGTCCAATGTTAGCACATCCCATATCTTCAGTCCCTGTACAGAGTAATGATGTTTAAAATAGTGACTTGGCGGTACTGAAGGATCTAAAATGATCAAAGGAAGATTCAGTAATGTTCAGGAGACTGTTCTTATTTAGAAAAAAAAAATTAGTGAAGAGTTGAGAGACTGACAAGTTTTTGAAATTGGTTAATCAGCTAATCCATTTCCCACGGATTCTGCACACCTAAGGTCTTAACTGTGTTTGAATTACCTCATACATCACTTGGAGGCAACATATCTTCAAAAGTTCAGGCGAAACTTCCTTAAAACTCTAATTTTAGTTCAGCTCAGTGTTTGTTTTTGTTTGTATGTCTGTTTTTTTCTTTCTTTTCTTTTTTTCTTTTTTTTTTGGCATTTCTGACTTCTTCGGGGTTACATTTTTCCTCTCTGTGGGGGCATTTTACATTTCTGTTGCTACCTCATTTCAAAATATTGTTTATTTCTACAATTCATAATTAAAATTTTTTAACCACATCAAATATGTAAGGATTTTTGGTGGCTCTGGGTAGAGTGGTCATATCAAACCAAAGTCAGAGGCCACCTTGCTCACCCAGTCTAATTTCCATCCTTCCTCTGGGGCCATCCCTCTGAACTTTGACAGAGTGGTCTTCTGGTCAAGTGGTCCTCCCCAGAGAATGTAGCCCCCAGTCTAGAAGTGAGTGACTCCCTCAGGCTCATCAGTTTTATGTACATTCTGGCCTCTTCCCTTCTCTGCCTCATTGGGTTCTAAGGAATAATATCTACCTCAGATTGAGTTTTTATTTCTTATAAAATGATTATTTAAAATTGGCTCCTCTCCACCTAGTCCTTGAAAAAAAATGGCCCTTGATTCTATGGTTTTAACAATCTTAATCCAAGTTCAAGTGCCTCATTTTACAGATGAAATGGAAGCTCAGAGAAGCAAAGTGATTTACCCCCAAATATTGATCTATTTAGAAGCAAGCTAAAGCTGTAACTTTGGTCTTCTGCACCTTTCTACATGTGGCATTTTTATTCCATTTGAGACTGGGGTGATTGTAATGATGAGGGATCACAGGATTGCTTATACACCTTGTATAGCTGTCTATTAGAACTATAAACCTGAATATATGTTTTCTACAATACTTAATCATGTAATAGAAGGAGATAATGTGATTTCCTGTCTTGTAAATTATGAAAAAATACCTCCTGTATCTTCTTTTATTAATGTTTGGCATATTGTTACTCTTAGAGATAAAAAAAATTGTCACAGTGTAATTGGGCATAAATTCTGCCTGTTTGTTCCTCCCTTTTAGTAGCAGCTGACAAAAAGCAATAAATAGTTACATTGCATTAGGAGAATAAAAATTTATAAGACTATAACTTGCCAATAACTTTAATCATGGTGATTTTTTTTTCCTACTCAGTGGAAAAAATTGTTTGGCTTTTGTGTCAAACAATGTTTAGCTTATTTTTTCTTTTGTGGCTGGGTTTATTTTAGTCATGCAGCAACCAGGTGGTATGAGAACACAAAAAACTGCAGGAAATCAAAATTTAGCAGATAAATTTGAAAACCATGTTCATTTAGCAAACAAATGCCTTTCAAAATTTCCCAACTTTTAATAAAACTTGAACCCAAAGAAAAGTTGAAAAAGTAGTGCAATAAGGATACATATACCCTTTACCTATGCCCAGTAATTACTAACATTTTCTGGCATTTGCTTCTTTTTATCTTTTCCTCTTTCCACACACACCTGTTTTAGGGGGCTGCATTACTTGAAAGTAAGTCTTGCAAACATCAAGACACTTCACCCCGAAGTACTTCAGGTCTTTTTCCTAAGAACAAAGACATTTTCCTATGTAACTACAACAATAATCCCAGAAAAGACATTTGCCACTGATAATTGGTATTATGTAAAGTACAGTCTAAAGTAAACATCTCTTTGTTCTTAAATATTCTTTATATCAATTGGGGATCCCTTGTAGGACATTTGAACCTGTCCCAGACATCTGTTGAGACATTTGTTCCATGCCAAATAGTTCTTTGTATTTGGTCCCGTCCAGAATGTTCTCTATTATATCTGCTGATGGGGCTCAGGGCAGGCCACCCCCAAATATGCCAAGGTGGCACATTGATTATTTTGAATTAAAGTTACTTGAGAAACAGCTAGTACAAGAACACTCATACCCTCCTTTGTTTCCCTGGAAGTGGAAAACAAAGCTTTCATGGGAAGGTATCCTTCCTGTGCCAGGAGAAAGGAAGGCTGAAGATAGGGAGTTTGAGCCTGAGGAAACTATATAAACAAACGTTGTTAGTCTTCATTAATTTGCCACCCCAAACAAAAACTCCTTTGTCTTTCCAAATCTTCACAAATAATTGGTTTTGTCTAAAAGCGTAGGTGAACAGCATGCTTTAGTCACTTCTTAGGTCCCATAGCTAAGGGGCCTCTGTATGTACCAAATTAAATTTGATTTTCTCTTGTTTATCGATCTTATGTCAGTTTGATTATTAGGCCAAACCAAAGAACCTATAAGGGTAGAAGAAAATTTTTCCTCCCCTATACTGTTAACAGTTTCGGTTATCCAGATTTCTTTTTGTCAGTGTTGTCCTGAAGTTGATGGCCATATTTGAGCATAATCATTAAGCACCTGGTAATAACTTGTTCATTGCTTTGCTGTTCATATTTTTAACACTTCAATAAATCTCCAAGGATGCTGCACTACCATCAGCTTTTGAAATTTGCTGCACCAACCTTCCACTGCATTGTTTGTCCTGTGATTGCCATCCAGCTCTAATTTATAAACATTCCAAATTTCTGGTGGAAATCTTGGAACCTCTGGTTGTCTTCTGCTCCTGAAATGCCTTCCATGGACATACACTCTCTTAACATAATACATTAAGTCATCTAAATTTTCTTCTCCCTTCTCTACAATATACTCAAATTTTCATTTAACTCTTCCACAGACACAAATGAAGTCCAAACAACGTGGATGCACATTATAGATGTTATTTTCCATTGTCATATACTCACATGATAGACCCAAAGAAGAGTTTTGTACCACAGTGATTGTGAAAAGTGAAATAAGCATCCTTTTACTTGTGCATCTGTTAGGAGTAGTTGAATTGCATTCATATTTGCAATGTCAAAGTCTCTCATGCACAATGAAGCGTTAATATAGAGATTTAATTCCCATACAAATGCAAGTACTTCATTCTATATGTATCTACATGTGGTTCTAGTCTTTTCATTGTCAATGTATAAATCAATGGTGTAGTGTAACCCAATACTACACTGTGCCCAGTAAGTAACTGAGTGAACTGTGTTGGTGCTGGCTTGAAGGTGCCATCACTGAAAAATCTGTTGATGTCAATGTGTTCATTGCCTGTTTTACATAGAGGCTTGACCAAACTCCTCCTTTCAAACTCCACCCTTATTGAATGTCTCAGCCACATCCAACCAAATGCCTAGTCACACATTAATGCACCATGCATCATGAGATTCCATCCTTCTCTAACTGTAGGACTCTTTTGGAAGGCTTAGTTAATATAAATTCCACTCTTTTGCAAGATTTGAAGCCTGACCCATCTACCTAACTCCATGTGCTAGTCTACTGAGGCAAGAAGGGTTACTTTGGCCTTAAAGCCACAACACAATGGGATATATTTGAACCCAGTGACATTTTCTAAGCATGGAAATTTTTGACAGGACCAAATATCAAGGGTCATTGGACATGGAACAAATATGCTCATGGACATTTTTGATAGGGCCAAATTTCAAGGACATTTTGGTGTAGACCAAATGTCTAAATTGGCATTTTGGACAAGGCCAAATGTCTATAATCTCAGGGATAACATATTGGATTTTCTTGCCATGTGTCTAATCCCTTTAATCTAGAATATAGCTCATACTCTGCCTTTTTTTTCTTTGTCTTCTAAAACATTGACATTTTTGATAATACTAGATCAACTGTCTGTACGGCAGAATGTTCTTCAAACTGGATTTGTCTAATTGTTTCCTTTGGATCAGGTTGTAGTTAAAATGTTTGGAAAAATTTGCCATTTAAATATATTTGCCATTTTATCACACCAGGAACTTCATGTCAGTTTGTCCTAATAATGGTGAAGCTATTCGTTTTAGTGTAGGTTTCTACTTTGTAATTAAATCTGCTGAATAATAATTGGAGAATCGATGAGTATCCCTTTTTGTTGTTTTGTCTTTAACAAATTTTAGCCTAGGTTTTAGGATTAATTTCTTTCCTGCATCTTGCATTACATTGATGGTTGCAAAATGGTGATTATTTAATTCAGTCATTCTTGTATATCAGAGGTCTATACATTTTTTTTTCAGTAAAGAGCCATACAGTAAATATTTCAGGCTTTGTGGGTCACATATGTTCTCTGTGGCATATTATTTTTTCTTGTTTTTAATGGAAAAAATATTCTTAGCTCATGGTCTGCATAAAAACAGCCTATAGCAGGATATAGGTCATGGGAGGCAATTTGATGACCTCTGTTGTGGATGATGCTGAAGAGCTTTCCCTTCCCTTGTAGAGTGTGTATGTTTATGTCATTGTAGCACATGGACTCTTTAAATTTAGTATGAAATAATCCACTATGATAATTATTCCTTTTGATGCTCAGATTGTCCCGATTTGTCCAATAGGAGCAACAGCTTCTGTGATTTTGACAGGTCTCCTTTAGTCTTTGACCACCTCCTTCCTTTATGGGTAATACTTTGTTTTTTTCTTTCTTAGACCTGAAAAAAAAATTTCTCCAAGGAGCTCACTTTTCTTTTAGTAATGAATGGTATTTAGAAAACCAGCTCTAGTAGCTACAAGTACTCATTTGTGTTGAAGTATCTTTGCTTCTGCGTACTTTCAGTGAACAGAGCTACGAAGTGTTTGTGTGTGTGTGTGTATACATAAGTTCTCATTTAATATTTTCTTCTTCCATATTGAAAATCTTGCTTCTCAGCATCAACATATTTGCTGTGTCCTAAAGTACATGCAAAATAGTTCCAAAATTATTATCTCCTGGAACAACAAAACTTACTAAGTTCAAGATTTCTTTATAGCTCTTTTCTTATTAAATACCTTACTTAGAGTGTACAGAGTACTATGTTATTTGAACTATTTTTGTGTAGTTGTCAAATTAATATATAGCTAGCTTAAAATTTTTTCTGTTTCTAGATAATTTTAGTGTTTGTTTTACTTCATTAGTTTTTACCTAATTTTATTTTTGATATGAAAACTACATAGCTCAAAATCAAAACAGTAAAAATAGTATACTCAGAGGTCTTATTCTTATCACTATCCCTTTTATTTATTTTTCATCCACTCTGTTGGTAACCATTTTCATTACTTATCATTCGTGTTTCTTTTTGCAAAAAATCACTAAAATGAATGCATGTGTATATGAATGCATGCATACCTACAGACATATATATTTTTATTTTCATTTTCCATGTATAATAGCATTACACATCTATATTTATATATGTGCATGCTCCTTTACACCTTACATTTCCATTTAACACTATATCTTAAAAATGACCCATATCGGGCTTCCCTGGTGGCGCAGTGGTTGAGAATCCGCCTGCCGATGCAGGGGACACGGGTTCGTGCCCCGGTCTGGGAAGATCCCACATGCCGCGGAGCGGCTGGGCACGTGAGCCATGGCCGCTGAGCCTGCGCGTCCGGAGCCTGTGCTCCGCAACAGGAGAGGCCACAACAGTGAGGCCCGCTTACCGCAAAAAAAAAAAAAAAAAAAACCCACAAAAAAAATGACCCATATCAATTTTAAAAGATATTCCTCCTCCTTTTTGATGGCTGTGTTATTCTCCATTATGTCAATATAACTTAGAATATTCACACAGTCTTCTGTGGGTGGGCATATAGGATTTTTAATATTTTGCAATTACAGATAAAAACATTATGTGTAACTACATACAAATGTTTCATAATTGTGGAGCGAGATTTCCAGGATAAAATTTTTAGAAATGGAATCATGAGTCAATGGTAAGCATATAGATTTGTTAGGTTTGCCAAATATCCTCCATAATGGATGGACCACTTTGAATGCCCATTAGAAATGTATAAGATTATCTCTTTTCCATAGTGTCATCAGTAAGTTGTTTACTGTCATTTATTTATTTTTGAACATATGATTGGTAAGAAGTTTATTTTGATGAAATTTTAATTTGCATTTCTTTTGTTATGAGTAAAGTTGAACATTTTTCCACTTTAAGAGGCATTCATACAGTTTCTTATGACTTGTCTATTTATAGCTTTTACCATTTTTCTATTTTTTTCTCAATTTCTAACAGGTCTTTATATATTAAAGGAATGAGACTTTTGTCTCTGCATATTGCAAATACTTTCTCATAGTTTGTTCCTTGTCTCTTTAATTTTTAATTTTCATGGTCATAATAAAGATATTCTTTTTTTATTCATACATAATTGACATATAACATCATATTAGTTTCAGGCTAATAACATAATGGCTCTATATTTATATATAAAATGGACCCTTGAACAAAATCAGTTTGAACTGCATAGGTCCACTTATGTGGATCTTTTTCAATAAATACTACAGTTGTACACCATCTGAGGTTGGTTGAATTCGAGGATGCAGTGTCATGGGTGCGGAGAGTCAACTCTAAAGTTATACATGGATTTTCAATTGCACATGATGTGGGAGGGTGTTGGTTGGCCCCAGCAACAACAACAACCCATACATCGTCAAGAGTCAACTCTATTTTGAAATGATCACCACAGTAAATCTAGTTCACACCACTTACTGCCCTTTATTCTTAGTACTTGTGGATCATTTTGTGGTAGGTATGTCTCTTGTTTAGTGTAGAGCTTCATTTTGTTTTGAGAATCAACCTGAAATCTTCTTTTTTTTAAACAAGTGAGTTAAGTTCATTTACAATTACTATGATGGATTATAAATGTGATCTCAACTTTGTCATTTTTTTCTGTTTGTATTGATTTATACTATGTTATTATATTTCTTCTCTATGAGGTATGCTTTTTTAAAACTCCTTTTAAATTTCTTTTGTTGTCCTCTAAGAGTTTTATAGTGTCTGACCTTACATTTAGGTCTTTAATCCATTATGAGTTTATTTTTGTAAACATAGGCAGAACACTCTATGACATAAATCACAGCAAGATCCTTTTTGACCCACCTCCTAGAGAAATGGAATTAAAATCAAAAATAAACAAATGAGACCTAATGAAACTTAAAAGCTTTTGCACAGCAAAAGAAACCATAAACAAGATGAAAAGACAACCCTCAGAATGGGAGAAAATATTTGCAAACGAAGCAACTGACAAAGGATTAATCTCCAAAATTTACAAGCAGCTCAGTATCAGAAAAACAAACAACCCAATCCAAAAATGGGCAGAAGACCTAAATAGACATTTCTCCAAAGAAGATATACAGATTGCCAACAAACACATGAAAGGATGCTCAACATCACTAATCATTAGAGAAATGTAAATGAAAACTACACTGAGGTATCACCTCACACTGGTCAGAATGGCCATCATCAAAAATCTAGAAAAAATAAATGCTGGAGAGGGTATGGAGGAAAAGGAAACCCTCTTGCCCTGTTGGTGAGAATGTAAACTGATACAGCCACCATGGAGGTTCCTTAAAAAATAAAAATAGAAATACCATACGACCCAGCAATCCCACTACTGGGCATATACCCTGAGAAAGCCATAATTCAAAAAGAGAGTCATGTACCACCATATTCATTGCAACTCTGTTTACAATACCTAGGACATGGAAGCACCCTAAGTGTCCATCAACAGATGAATGGATAAAGAAGATGTGGCACATATATACAATGGAATATTACTCAGCCATAAAAAGAAATGAAACTGAGTTATTTGTAATGAGGTGGATAGACCTGGAGTCTGTCATACAGAGTGAAGTAAGTCAGAAGGAGAAAAACAAATACCGTATGCTAACACATATATATGGACTCTAAGAAAAAAAAAATGTCATGAAGAGATTAGTGGTAGGATGGGAATAAAACACAGACCTACCAGAGCATGGACTTGAGGATATGGGGAGGGGGAAGGGTAAGCTGTGACGATGTGAGAGAGTGGCAGGGACACATACACACTACCAAATGTAAATTAGATAGCTAGTGGGAAGCTGCCAAATAGCACAGGGAGTTCACCTCTGTGCTTTGTGACCACCTAGAGGGGTGGGATAGGGAGGGTGGGAGGGAGGGTGATGCAAGAGGGAAGAGATATGGGAACATATGTATAACTGATTCACTTTGTTGTAAAGGAAAAACTAACACACTATTGTAAAACAGTTATACCCAAATAAAGATATTAAAAAAAAAAAAAAAAAAGAGTTCTGAAGCAAGTAAGGAAGAGAGGCCACAGCTGAAGGAAAGATGGAGACAGAGAGCCAAACAACAAACCCAGGTTGTTGGAAAATCATAACATTAAACGGATTGCCAGGGACTGAAAAGACTTGCTTTGATATCTTGATTACCAGGAGAGAGCTGCATCATATATCTAATTTCACACATTTGCCTGATCATGTTTTGGATAATCACAAACCCACCCCTCCTCCTCATACTCACCTCCAGTCTCCTTAAAAGTTGAAGATAGTAGGACATGTGCTCATTCTTCATTATGTCTATAATTAATAAGTAGTATACTTGGACCCTTCTCCACTGGTTATTTATCAATATTATAAGTCTCAACGGTTCTTTCTGGCCTACTATTTGATAATGGAGCTAAGGGCTACTGCCTCTTGGTACAAGAAACAGAGAGCCAAGAGGCAACATAAATTTCTGTAGCCATATATATTTTTTCCAAAATGGAAAGATTTTTTTTAAATTTATAAGAGCAAAGAATGTTGTAAAAAGTTAAAAAATATAAAGGTTCATATATTTTAAAGTAAAAGATATTCTGTTTCCCACCTTACCAATAACCACATAATGTAAATACTGCAGAGATAATCACTGTTGATATCCTTCCAGATTTTGAAAATGCCTTATTTCCTTTGTGGAAATGGGACCATGCTATGTTGATTTCCTATTTTGACTTCTGGACACCTTTCCTTTTTAATAATATAAATCTAACTTATCTTTTAATTGCAAACTAATCTACTATATGAATGTACCTAACTTATCTGACAATTGACTACTGATAAACATTTAGATTTTTGTTTTTCACAATGACAGCATTCCTATAATAAACATCCTTGCATAATGAGAAAAAAAAGAATTTAAAAATGAATACATTAAGAACTTAATTGAAGCACAGGAATTTGTGGGTCAGGTTTTAATTTAATTTAGCCCAGTGGTTCTCAAAATTTTGTTCTGAAGTTCCGTTTATAGTCATAAAAATTATTGAGGACCCCAAAAGGCTTATTAAAATGCCAGTTATATCTATTGCTATTTATTTTATTAAAATTAATACATTTTAGAAATGTTACTTCATTTAGAAGCAATGATACATCATTATATGTTAACATAATTTTATGAAAATTTCAAAAGCAAAATCAGTTTAGGTCAAATGGTTGACATTTTTTACATTTTTACAAATCTCTAGGGACAACTTAATAGAGGAAGGCTGGATTTTCCTTTCTGATTCTGCATTCAGTCTATTGCCACATCATACATCATAGAGCCCCTGGAAAACTTCACTGTACACTCAGGAGTGGATGAAAGTAAAAAAGGCTAATAACATCCTAGTGTTTGACCTCATGGACCCACTGAAAGAGTGACCCTGCACTGTTTGAAAATTATGGTCTATATCATTAACTATTTGTTGAGTGGGAGTGGCATGTACTCTTCCTAGACACATTCAGAAGTTTAGGTGAAAACTGGGCCAGAGTCAGAGAAGTAACAATCAACAGAACTGGTTTCTAATTCAGGTCTTAAATACAACACTGTAACATTAGATATGTCTATTTGCTTAACTTCTATGGGGATTAGTTTCTTCCTCTATAAAATAGAGATAATTGTACCATTTGTTAATTCCTCTACAATGATGATACATGTGATATGGCAGATGTAAAGTAGCTAAAAGAAAAATTAGCAGAGGCAGACAAATACACAAAGTTACTTGGTTTTCACCAGTCCTGCTTCAAAAAATGAATAATAGATGCAGGATTTTCTCTCCAGGAGGCTTCTTTCCTGATAGATTTAGTTTTTCATTGTGCCCTCAGGGCTAGAGGAAAAGTATTGGACTGATTAATGATTTTTTGATGGTCTCTATTTTGAGAGAAAAGTGTGGAAATAGGTGAGAGAAATCTTGCTATGATTTTGTGGAAATCTATTGTCCATGAAATTCATTTATTTATGTAATGCAAAAAAAGTCAGTTGTGATCTATTTCATGTTGGTTCTCTTTTCACTGAAAAAGGGAAGATTAAGTGGCTGTCTCAGCAGTTTAGCTGCCCCTAGAAACAGCTCTGCGGCAGCAAGAACATCTTTTCTAACAAGGTGTTTCCTATACAGAATCAGAGATGAATGTCATGACAGTTTTCTTGTCTCAAGCCTTACAACGTAACTGTCCTGTTTTGCAAAGTCTTGCTTCTGGTAAAATTCACACTCATATGCAATACATCTCTAAAAGTCATCAGATTTTGTAGTGCAAATGAGAATTTATTGTTTCAAAGAGTAAGTTACTGTTTCTTCATGTGGTTAATAGACTAGAAAATAAGGACAACATTTGTGCTGTTGTTCAGATCCTCAAAATGGCCAAATTGTAAACTAGATGTGTTTCCAAATTGTTGGACTGTCACAACTTCAATAAATCCTGAAGTTAATGATAATCCTGAAGGTTTTACAAGGGAAGGAGATTAACTAGTACTACATCCCTACCCCACCTACTCAAACTCACCCAGTGAGACACACACACACACACACACACACACACACACACACACACACACACATACAGTCGTGTGAGAGAGAATTTAAAGAGCCTAAAATGACAGGTAGTTACCCTGCCCTTTATTATGTTCTCAATAATCTGATACTTCTTTCCTATTTACTTTAGAACAGGGGTTCTCATACTTCCGTGTGCATCAGAATCACCTGGAAGCCTTACTAAAATACAGATGCCTGGACACCACCCCCAGAATTTCTGATTCAGTTAGTTTGGGGTGGGATTCTAGGATTTGCATTTCTTACAATTTGATAGGTCCAAGTTCTGCACTTTGAGAAATACTACAGAATCCTGATAGAGATCTTGTTTTCAGATAGTGCTCTCAGCTCAGACACACCAACCTTCAAGTGTTTACTCACTGTATGACCGAGGACACTTTTGTTTTTCTATGCCTGAATTTCTTCCTCTGAAAAGTGGGCATAACACATTACAAGTCTATTGCAAGTGTCATATGAGATAAAGAGTTTAAGACTGGTACCAGGATAGGTGAGTGGTCTATAGTTGTTAATTTTTTTTTAAGAATTAGCTTCAATTCAAAGTTGGATTCTCTGCATGTTTGCAGTGTGAATATTTTATGTTGATGATTGAAAACACATTTACTATATTTAGGTACCCAACCCACAGGTGGAGAGTCTAACAATGAAACAAAAATTGAGACTGGTTTATTTTCTCAATTCCAGGGAGGGAAAAATACCTTTTGTAATTTTTTATTTTTCAACCAAAATTTTAATTCTAGATTTTCCACAGACCCTATGATATTTTGGCTGAAACCAAACTGCATAAGTGCCTTAGCTCTCATTGGATAGGTCATAATTTTTCTGTATATTTGTTTTAGATTATCTCATCATATATGGTTTCTTCTCTAGCTTTCACACCATTATCTGTAGGAGTGAAGTGTGGATCCCAGGTCTTTAAATATTCTTGCTAAGAACCATCCCCCTTCCTCACCAACACTCACTGCCTCTCTTTTGAATCCTGCTCAAGGATCCAGAACTAATCAGATTGTGTCCTTCATTCTTCTATCAATTATTCTGTGAATCCCGATATTTCCAAGTCACCCCGTCATCCATATTCATCCCTTATTCCAATAAGTCTCTACTTTTTTTTGAAATCTCTCTCCTTTTTTTCTCCCCCAACCTTCCAATGAATACTCCGGGACTCTGTCTATTATTAACACTACCCTCTGAATTTTTAATCTATTTATCAAACGTTTGTTCACCTCCTTGCTCTCTGACACTTAACCCTGTCTAAAGAAACTGCTTCCCATGAAACCTCTGAAGGAGGGGAAAGGGTGTTTTTTCCCTCTGTTCTTTTCTGTCACTGGGCCTGGAGATAGTTAGATACTCTCTTGGTTCCTTTCAGACCATTCTCCTTAAAATACTCAAATTTGAGGTTCAAGCTATCGGATTATGCTGTTCATTACTCCACCTTGCTACAAGCCTCCATAGACCTCCAGGTCTCTCTCTCTCCCACATTCCTTCAAACTCCTACTATCTGGCAAATTTATTCATATTCACTCTCTCTTTCTCTCCAGTGTGTGTATATACACACACACACATACTGGAATGTATATGCATGTGTAATTTTATATATATATATATATATATATATATTTTATACATGTACAGAGAGAATGAATTTGCTATATACTAAATGGTTTAATTATCCACATACCTGCCATCTCAGTTCTTTGATTGTGATCCAGTGATCACATCCTTAACCTTAACCTTATCTCAGGCATTCGCTTCTATGTTCATAATGTAGATGTTGCCATTACCAGTGATGGCACTCCTCCAAAATCTTCATTTTAAACATTATACTCTTCAAACACTATTCCTCTTTTTCCAACTCACTCTCTCTAGTGTCCAGACCCCCCAAATTCTTAAGCCCAACTAGGATCTACAGTCCATTGATTTTAGTACTGTTGCAATATTTCCACACATTACATGTCCTCACTTCCACTTTCATATAGAGTTTGTAATCTATTGTCATAATCACCACTTTGCAAATGCCTTCATGGTCTCTTTCTTCCTATAATGTATGCTTCCAGAAAATTCTGAAAACTGGCTAAATCCAATTCTCTTCCTACTCTCCAGAACTGAAACAATGTTGACTGCTTTTGTATATGTATATGTTTTTTATTTGTTATTGGTCAATTGTGTGTGCCTCTATTGAAGGTCAACCCTTTACATTTACTCTGGATCCCAACCCCTGTCAAAGGCATGACTCAAGTGATTGTCCTGCCTGTCTCTTTTGCATCACCAATCTTCTCCCTTTACTGGTTTATTCAAATGAGCAATAATATTCTCAATTAAGAATAAAACTTGCTTAACCTCACATCCCTTCTCTGTCCTTGTTTTATTTCTCTAAGCTTCTTTGAGCAAAATACTCAAAATAGCAGCCTATACTTGCTGTCTCAATATGTATAGTCTCCTTTTCCCCATTATTGTTTTTGTTTTTGATAGGTAAGGAGTGCATTTATTTAGAGAAAAACACACTCCACAGACAGAGTGTGGGACATCTCAGAAGGCAAGAGCAACCTCTCCATTCTTGTTTGAACTTGCTTGAATCAAACTTTATGTCTACAGCTCTACAGAAGTCTTGAAAGTTAGTACTATGTTGTTAGATCCAATGGTCAATTCCTAGTCTTTGTTTTACCTAATTTATCAGTGTTATTTGATCACTTAATCACTTTATTTTCCTTTAATATCTTTTTTTCACTTGGCTTTCTTGATATCAACATCTGGTTTTCCTACTCCACTGGCACTTAATCTTCAGTTTGATTTTTCTCATTTTCAAAACCTCTGAATATTGGATTATTCCAAAGTTCAGTTATCAGCCCTCTACTATTTTGTTTTCATACTCCCTAATGAGGTGATTTCACCCAACTGTAAAAACTTTAAATCAGCTGTTGACTTCCAAATTTATATCTCTGCCTCTCCCAGAATACAGGTTCATATATTTTATGACATGGTCAACATCACCCTGCAGATGTCTAATAGCTATTGAAATATATCATTTCAAGAAATGAACGCAGCTACACCACGCCTTGTCTTTCACATCTCAGTTGATAATATTTTCATCCTTCTTTCTTGCATAAGCCCCAAACTGTGAATTCATCTGTCATCTCCATGTTCCTTTAGTCAGCAAAAGCTGTCTGATCTATCTTCAGAAATCATTTAGGATCTGACCACATCTTGCCATTATTATGTCAACACTCCAATTCAAGCATCATCCTTTCTTACCTGGGCTATTGCAGTAACCTCAAAGCTGATCTCCTGGTTTTCTTCTGCCCCACACCCTGCCTTTTACTTTCAACATGGAAATCTGAGTAATCTTTTAACAGTATAAGTCAGATCATGTCACTAACCCGATTAAAACTTCTCAGTGGCTTCCTATATTTCAGGGTAAAAGTCCATGTCTTTATAATAACCTCTAAGGCCCTAAACATTATTGCTGCACTCTTTCCATTCTAACCTCATTTAGAGCACATGTGTTCTGGTTTACATGCTGTTCCCTGAATGTGCCAGGCATCCTTCTACTTCAGGACCTTTGTAGTTGTTTCTTTCTCTGCCTTCAGTGCTCTTCCCTCAGATATCTGCATTGTTCACTATCTCAATCCCTGCAGGTCTTTTAGTAGTGTCACTCTATCATCTGGACAATAAAACAGCATCTCTCGTCACCCACTCCTCTGAATTCCTTTTACCTTATTTTTCTCTGTAGCCTTGGTCATCATCTGATAAAATGTGTTTTTTATTTATCTTTGTGTTTATTCATTGCCTGTCTCTCTTAACAAGAATGTAAATTCCATGAGGGCTGTAACTTTGAGTTCAGCACTGTATCCTCAGTACATCGAACTGTCCTTGCCACATAGTAGGTGCCTAACAATTATTTGTTGAATGAATTGAATGAAACAAATTAACTTCATATTAGCACTTAAAGACAATGACTTGGGTGCTAAATTAAATGGACCACGTAAGCTGCAATTAGTTTTTATTTTGTGCCGGATGATTTTTAAAATAGATTTTGCTTACAGAATCTTAGTTGCCAGATTGTAGTTATGTATTTAAAATTCTCTGTATCGATGGTAATGATGAGTGTAATTATGATAATGACTTAAGCAATGATAATGATAACACAATCTCTTCCCTTTTAAAGATTTTAGTTCAGTTAAGTAGGGGGAAAAACATGAAAAAAATAAGCAAAACTCTCTGTTTAAGTGAAAAAGTTAAAAAACCTTTGAATTATGAAACTGAAATTATTTTTGATTTTTTAAATTAATTTTTATTGGAGTGTGGTTGTTTTACAATGCTGTGTTAGCCTCCACTGCACAACAGAATGAATCAGCCATACACGTACAGATACCCCCTCCCTTTTGGACTCCCTTTTGGTTACCACAGTGCATTAGGTAGAGTTCCCTGTGTTATAAAGTATGTTCCCATCAGTTGTCTATTTTATACACAGTATCAATATATAACATTTAAAGTAGAAAATGTGCATATTGCTAACTGGTTCTTATTCTTACTTAGTACATTGTAGTGAAAAAGTTTCAGAATCTTACCTCTCACACCTCTTATGAGTAGTAGATTCATAATCTGCTATTTTCTGTGGCATGCAAAGTAAATATTAAGAATTATTAGATTTATATATAACTACTCTTATAGATATTTGCTTTAGGGAGTAGAGGTTGGAGATTGCTTAGACATAGAGGTCGTTTGATAAATGTGGTCCTAGTGGGAACCAGAAGTGATATATTACTTTTCTGAGAAAAATTCAGCAAATGATAGAGAAGACATGGTAGAGATAAACCCAGAGAGGAAACAATATTAGTTTAGGGCTTGACAAGGGATTGTCTCTGGCAAACATCCCAGACTCCTAGAATTTTAAAATGCTATATCATAGGAATAATAGTGAACCAGTAATAGTTCAGTCTTCACAAGACTGAAGCTTAGCTTTATACCCTTTCAATTTGTAATTGGATTAATATCATCTTGGATTATGATGTCTCTAACAAAAGTAAGTCCTCTCTGTAAGAAAACAACTTATACTATGTTGAGTCTTAAATTATCTTTCCTGATCCTCATTTATAGTGTGTAGGACTCAATAAAGAATAATCAGATATAACAAAAGACAAGATATTTTTGAACTCCATAGGATATAATAGGTAACTGAAACAGACTCCATATAATGGAGTTTTTTTTTTAACATCTTTATTGGAGTATAATTGCTTTACAATGGTGTGTTAGTTTCTGCTTTACAACAAAGTGAATCAGTTATCCATATACATATGTTCCCATATCTCTTCCCTCTTGTATCTCCACCCCTCCCACCCTCCTTATCCCACCCTTCCAGGTGGTCACAAACCACCTAGCTGATTTCCCTGTGCCATGCGGGTGCCTCCCACTAGTTATCCACCCTACACTTGGTAGTGTATATATGTCCATGCCACTCTCTCAATATAATGGAGTTTTAACACAAAAATTTGAATATGATTTTGATTAATATGTTCAAGAAATTAGAAGATTAAATTAAGAGTTTAGGAGGAGAATTTATACAAAAATGAAATAAATGGTGAAGACAAAATTCTAGAACTGAAAATATAACTGAAGGTAATAATTCTATGAATGGGTTATACTGTAGGTTAAATACAACTGAAGAGAGAATTAGTGAAATAAAAGACAAATTTTTTAAAAAATCCATCGATATTTTCATGCAAATATACAAAATGTAAAAAATTATGAGACATATATAATTAAAAGGTATAATATATGTAAAATTAAAGTATCAGAAAGAGAAAAGAATAGCTCAGAAGTAATACATGAAGAAAAATAAGACAGAATTGGGTAAACCTAGGTAAAGACATGAGACCACAGATTCAAGCCCCAAGTATATTAAATAAAAATAAAATATAGTTGTGGCACATTATAGTAATATCCCTTTTTCTGAAAAAGATAAAATATCTCTAAAGTGTCTAGAGAAACAGAAAAAATAACCAGGAAGGAGCAGCAATAAGAGTGTTAGTAGATTTCTGAACAGATAGAAGCCATAGGAAAATGACATATCTTGAAATCATTGAGTGAGAATAACCGCCAACCTAGAGTTCTAATACAATTCAATGTTCATTTCATTTTAAAAAATGACAAGAAAGTAAACATTATTAGACAAAAACTGAGAGAATTTTTAATAGAACCATACTAAAATATATACAAATGGGTGTAATTCAGGCAGAAGAAAAATGAGAACAGATTAAAGTTCTAAGATATAAGAAATAATAAAGAGAAATGATAAAAAGTAAATGTGCATGTTAATTTAATGGAAAGGTGACTAAAAATAATGAAAGAATTATATTAAATGCTTAAAAATATACAGAATTAAAATATGTGACAATAATCACTAATAACCCAGGAAGGAATAAATGGGGTTAAAGTGTACTTAAACCAAGGATATTATTTGTGAACGAAGGTGTTCTTCAAAGAAACAAAACTATGGAAATTTGATTGTGCCAGAACTCAGGAAATACTGTGCACATATGCCTTCCAGAAGAATATACTAGGGGCTTAGCTTCATACAAACAGAAAAACTTTGGCAAAAAGATTGACAGTATTTCATATATTTCATTGTAGAGCTAAAGGTAGGGTTGCAGATTGAAGACTATTACATAAACATTGCATGTTATAGCATGAGAGAACAGAAAAATGAGGAAATAATAAGATCACTGAATGTCTTATAACAGGTGGAGTCATATGATACCTTCTGTAATTGACATATGAGATAACAAAAGGGTAAGGAAAAAGGTGCTAAATAAGGTAATAAGAATAATAAAAATAGAATCTTTTCTAAGTAACAAAGTAAGTTTTTAAAAAGCAGAGAGCACAACAAATAGAGACAAAATGCAGTAAACACTACACAATACAGTAATTACAGCATATGATAATATGATAGAACAGACACCAATTGTAAAAGTTAGAGTTAATGGGTTTAACTTGACTATTAAAAATGAATTTCCAAATTTGTTCATTAGGAAAAACTTAAGTCTATATCAGATATGAGATACACCTAAAGAGCAGTGATTCATAAAGGCCATTCAATTATATGAATGGACAAAGATTTACCAGGTAAATGGAAAAAATTTTAAAAACTGGTATTGCAATCCTGACCTGAGATAAAGTGAAATACAAGCCAAAACACTTAATATGACATACAAAAATAAAATTTAATAGCTATGAATATCTATGCATAAGATAATGCACAAAAACCTACATAAAATAGAACTACAAAAGATTCAAGGAGAAATACGGAGAAAAATATTAATAGTAGATACTAACATCATTTTGAGTAAAGCAGGTCAAGTAGACAAACATGTAAGGATATAAAACACCTCAGTAACATAAGATTTACTGGATATAGATTGAACCCAAATACTAGAAAAATTATTTCTTTTCTAGCATATAGAACTTTCACAAAAATTGATCATACTAAGGCACAAAGAAATATTACTGGGTTACATAAAATAGAAATATGTATTAACTAGAAATATTACAAATAACAGTCTCAGTTCAAAATACAATGAAAGTAGAAATTAAATATAGACCTGTGAACAAAAAGGCCTTTTTATATAGAGATAAAATATACATATCTTTTAAAACTGGAGGAGCAACAAACTGAAAATCTAAGAGAAAAATGGGTGAAAGATATGAATAGACAATTCATAGACAGTTGTCTGTGATAAAAAGAAATTGTCTATGACAATTATCTATGTCATAGACAAAAAGAGAAAAATTGATCTCTAAGCATATAAAAAGGTAGTCAATTTCACTTTCACTAAGAGAAATGATAAATCTAGGGAGACCTTTTGATGGGAGGCAGCATATTTGTCTATTCTTAAAGTGTCCCCCCACAAAGAATCTTATTTGTCCCAAGAGAAAAATAGTGATAATACCATGGTGAATTTGGCCAACCCCTTGATTAGGTGATCAAAAATTAATTATCACTAATAAAGGGCAGATGGACATACTGAGCCTCCAGTTGTAATACTTTGAGGATGCATCACCTATGTAGTGTTCTAAGTTAGAATGCTTAATATGAATGTAATCATGGAGAAACATGAGCCAAACCAATAGTTAGGACATTTCTGTTAAAAGAAAAAGTACTGTATTATTTTAAAACTTTAATATTGTAAAAGACAATACAACAACAACAGAAGCTGTGGGAATATTTCAAATTAATGGAGGTTAACTGAGACAGGAAAACTAAATGCAATACCTGACCCTAGACTGCATCCTGTACTGGAGGGGAAAAAAGGAGTCAATGGACAAAATTGGAATTTTAATGGTAAATTATCCTACCAATATTATATTTACTCAAGTTGATGACTGTGCTATGGCCATTTAATATCTCTATTCTTAGGAAATGCATTTTAAACTATTTATGGGTAAAAAAGCCATGATACATGTAGCTTACCACCAAGTGGTTCAGAAAAATAATGCATACCTAGAGTGCTGAGCTCTAGGCAGTGGAGATACTGTAATGAAAAGAAGGAATATGATCATTGTCCTATGGGAAAATGCATGGTGGGAAGCAGACATTAAACAAATAATAACGGTAAGAACTGTATACATCTGTATACATCAAATGGGATAACTGCTATAAAGGATTAACAGTTACACTACTAAATAAAAAATAGATAAACAACAAGGACCTACTGTATAGCACAGGGAACTATATTCAACGTCTTGTAGTAACCTATAATGGAAAAGAATCTGAAAAAGAATACACACACACACACACACACACACACACACACGTATAACTTAATCATTTTGCTGTATACCTGAAACTAACACAGCATTGTAAATTAAATATACTTCAATTTTTTAAAAGTACAGGATGTTAAAAGAACACTCTTGAGTCACTCTTTAGTGATTTAACCCCTTGGTCATAACTGGTTGAATGGAAAGGAAGGAACCCAATCCAAATAGATCACTTGCTGGTCATTCTTATTTTGCCTCTCCCCAATCTCTTATCTCCTTACCCTGCAAATCTGTTCCTTTTGTAACCTTCTCTGACCTGCTCTGTGCCCATGAGGTTGGCCACTATCAACTTACTGGGAATCCGTTGCCCTCTGGCTTTCAGTGGGTCTGGAATATGGAGCATAGTGGTCTGGATGTTACCTTGCTCTCTTTCTGCCTCATCACTATGGTTTTTACAGTGGATGCATCTGTCTTTTAACTACAGCTCTTTTGGGGATACCTCCTCCTCCAGTGCTCTTTCTTCTTCTTCCCTCAGACCTAATGGTGATAAAAACCTCCTTCTGTTGCTAGATCTTGGGTGCCTTAATCTCCATTATTGGTTCTTTAAATTTTTCCTCCATTGCTGTAAATACGCCCTTAATTAAATTCTGCTGAAAAACAACAGCCAAGTAAGCCTTCTGTTTTCTGTTGGGACTCTGATTCATACAGAGTGCTTCTCTTTTAATTTGCAATTAGGACTAAGATCTAAGCCTTAGTTCCAGATTTGATTTCTTAAATAGAGGTTATGAGAAAAGCTCATTGTTATGGAGTCACCTTACACCATGTGAATGATCCTAGAAAGAGGAAAATCTGGTGTTTAAAATAGAGAAATGAAGATGTACAGAGACTAGAGACTGCAAGTGAAGATTACCTGGGTTCTTACTACTTTCCAGCTGCTGAATCCATCCTGAGGGCCAGTGTCATTCCTGCATTTGCGTCCAATGAGACACCAGTATTATTGTTATAAATTAGTCCATTATTTTCCAAGGACAGACCAAACTGTTTTTATTTTTGGCACTCTGAAATTTTCTTTTGTGCTTGAATTTTTGCTTCTTCTTCAAAACCTGTCAAAACTGTGTTGATAGAGTTCTCAACATTTTCCTACTAGAATAGAAAAGTAAAATCATGTAAAGTAACTTAAAAAAATACTCTGGGAGGATATATAACAATTTTTTTTTCCTCTGTGTATAGGATTTATTTTTCTCTGTATTGTCTTTATTGATAAGAATCACATAGTAGCACATAGAATTAATATATTTTCACTTGAAAATTTATTCAGATAATCTATAAGTGTATGAAAAATACTTTCAAATATGTTCTTGCATGATTGGGAAAGTGATATTAGGCATAATTTTACTTGATTCATTCAATTTGCAGATGAGAAAAAATGAGCAGACTTGAGCAAAAGTAATGAATATATTTTATATTTCAAAACGAATAAAACATGTACAGTAATCTATTATATTATGTTATAATATGATATATAAAATACTATATTGCCTCTCACTTGAAACTCTCCCATGGATTCAGTATTGATGGGAATTTCTTATTGTTAATGATGTGCTTTAAAGCATTTTCTACCCAACTGGTGAGCCCACAATAAGCCTCATGAATCATAACTTAAAACAGGGGAGGAAGTTTTATCTATTGTAATTATGGAAAGAGAATCAAGAAAATGTATTTCTAAAATTATGCACACTTATAGAAAATCTTAATGGGCTGTTATAAGTCTGCAGGTAAGTACCTATAAATACTTCCTAGAAGTGAGTGTGGTGAAGGGAGACACTGCACTAAAATCAGAGAACTGGTTTCTTTTGTGCATTTGCTGTCGGCTTATGGCTTCAGTTTCTCCATCAATGTATTTGGGAATATAACTCCATTAATGACTCCCCTGCCTATTTCATCCAGTAATTTTGAGACTCTTTGTAGTTAGGTGATGTGTAAGTACATTAATGTGTAAAGTTTCCTGCAGCCAAGTTGTTGTAATTTTAATTGTTATGTTTAGATTACGATGTAAAAACAGTCAACCAGGGATGTTTAATTTTATGCAGTGTATTAACATCTCAATTTACATGAGCTCTACATGCTCCAGGTGCTTTCATATACATGATTTTATTTGATTTTTGCAAAAGTTCTGGGAACCGGGTGCAGAAGGAATAATTTCCTCCCCTTTATTTCAACATGGTGAAACTGAGGTTCAGGGGTTTTTATTACTATTGCAGTAATAGTACAAATAGGTGGTGTTTTTGAGTATTTACCAAGTGCTGGGCATTGTAGTATTGTTAGATGATGTGCCAGCAGTCGTGCAGTCATCCAGTGGTGATGAGTGGATGTGTAACAGGATCTTCTGACAATTCTCCTGTGTTTTCCACTATGCCATTGTAGATTTCAGATTTACACTCTGATAATTTGTAAGATCTATTTATCCGAGTACATTCACATTCATACTTGAGTGTAATATGAGTTTCATTCTTAAATGCTTTCAGTCTTTCACCATTGAGAAAGAATGATGTTTGCTTTGGGTTTGTCATATATGGCCTTTATTATATAGAGGTAGGTTCCCTCTATGACCATTTTCTGGAGAGTTTTTATCATAAATGGGTTTTGGATTTTGTCAAAAGCTTTTTCTGCATCTATTGAGATGACCATATGGTTTTTATCCTTCAGTTTGTTAATATGGTGTATCACACTGATTGATTTGCGTATATTGAAGAATCCTTGCATCCCTGGGATAAATCCCACTTGATCATGGTGTACTACCATTTTAATGTGTTGTTGAATTTTGTTTGCCAGTATTTTGTTGAGGATTTTTGAGTCTATGTTCATCGGTGATATTGGTATATAATTGCCTTTTTTGTGATATCTTTGTCTGTTTTTGGTATCAGGGTGATGGTGGCCTCGTAGAATGAATTTGGGAGTGTTCCTCCTTCTGCAGTTTTCTGAAAGAGTTTGAGAAGGATAGGTTTAGCTCTTCTCTAAATGTTTGATAGAATTCACCTGTGAAGCCATCTGGTCCTGGACTTTTGTTTGTTGGAAGATTTTAAATTACAGTTTCAATTTCATTACTTATAATAGGTCTGTTTATATTTTCTAATTCTTCATGGTTCATTCTTGGAAAGTTGTACCTTCTCAAGAATTTTTCCATTTCTTCAAGGTTGTCCATTTTATTGGCATATAGTTGTTTGTAGTAGTCTCTTATAATCCTTTGTATTTCTGCAGTATCAGCTGTGATTTCTCCTTTTTATTTTCTAATTTTATTGATTTGCCTCCTCTCCCTTTTTTTCTTGATGTGTATGCCTAGAGGTTTATCAGTTTTGTTTATCTCTCAAAGAACAAACTTTTAGTTGTATTGATCTTTGCTATTGTTTTCTTTGTTTCTATTTCATTTATTTCTGTTCTGACCTTTATGATTTCTTTCCTTCTACTGACTTTGGATTCTCTTTCTTTTTCTTTCTCTAGTTGCTTAGGTGTAAGGTTAGATTGTTTATGTGAGATTTTTCTTGTTTTCTGAGGTGAGATTTAATTGCTATAAACTTCCCTCTTTGAACTGCTTTTGCTACTTCGCATAAGTTTTGGGTCGTCGTGTTTTCATTGTCATTTGTTTACATGTATTTTTTTTCTCTTTGATGTCTTCAGTGACCTCTTGGTTATTTAGTGCACTGTTTAGCCTCCATGTATTTGTGTTTTCTACAGTTTTTCTCCTGTTATTGATCTCTAATCTCATAGCATTGTGGTCAGAAAAGATGCTTGATATGATTTTAATTTTCTTAAATTTTCTGAGTCTTGATTTGTGACCCAAGTTGTGATCTGTCCTGAAGAATGTTCCATGTGCACTTGAGAAGAAAGTGTATTCTGCCACTTTTGAATGGAATGTCCTATAAATATCAGTTAAATTTCTCTGGTCTGTTGTGTCATTTAAAGCTTGTGTTTCCTTATTTATTTTCTGTTTGGATGATTTGTCCATTGGTGTAAGTGGGGTGTTAAAGTCCCCCACTATTATTGTGTTACTTTTGATTTCCCCTTTCATGGTTGTTAACATATGTCTTATGTATAGAGGTGCTTCCCCCCTCCTGTGGTCTCAGTGGATTCATCCTTTACTCTGGTGTCTTCAGAGCCTCAGTGCTTTGGGACTCTGCCTTCTTAGTGGAGTTCTCTTGACAGTTCTCTCTCTTCCTGTCTCTGAAACTCAGAACTTTGGTTTGAACTAGGCTTTTCAAAGCAGTATACTCCAGGTGACATTCCTGCTCTGAACTACCTCTTAAATTTTCTTTAGTTCCTAAGAAAATTATAATAAATGTCTATTTTATGAGTTGAAAGTCTCATATTGAAAACCGCTTTTGAGATTTCTCTGTATACTCTTTTGCTCTCTCTCTTTTTAAATCCTCAGGCTGTATTCTCAACCATGCCATTTTTTTCACTCTTGTATGTTGCCTTGTGTTTATGTGAAAAATATTTCCTTTTTGGTGAAAAATCTTTCTATTAGCCTTTCAAAACTGGCAAGTACAATCTGGACTGAAATCCATGGTTGTTATCCTCTGTTTTTTTTTGTTTTCTTTTTTTTTTTTTTTCGTGCAGAAACCCTGAACTCCTCTGCAGTGGTTTTGATCAGCCTGCCTTTTCTCTTGTTACAGATTCATGACCCACCTTTCAGTCAAGTGTTTTGCCACATAGCCTGTTTTTTCCATAGGGCAATAAGGGACCCTGTTGGTAGGAGCTGTCCACAACTAGTGTACAAGAGAGAAAGGGGTACCAGGACCATATTATCATTTTCTATCAGCCAGTAAATTCCCCACGAATATATTTCCCTTTCTACTTCACATCGACATATATACACTACCAAATGTAAAATAGTTAGCTAGTGGGAAGCAGCCGCATAGCACAGGGAGATCAGCTCGGTGCTCTGTGACCTCCTAGAGGGGTGGGATAGGGAGGGTGGGAGGGAGACGCAAGAGGGAAGAGATATGGGAACATATGTATATGTATAACTGATTCACTTTGTTGTAAAGGAGAAACTAACATACTGTTGTAAAGCAATTATACTCCAATAAAGATGTTAAAAAAAATTTCCTGTCTTCCTTCTCCTTCCCCCCATCTCAGTATTATAAACGCATCATCATTTTCAATTTCTCCCATCTTTCTGAGTTCCCCTCAGAGATTTTCTTTTCCCACAGAAAACTATCCTGAATTGATTGGGGCACATTTTACCTGGTCTGTTCGTTCTTTCTTCTCCTGTGTTCTAAGTTTTGAACATGTGTGCCTGCCTGTACTTATTTGATGGTCTTTAGCAACTTGAACAGGTTAGTTTTCTAAAGCACAAATTATACAAGATTTTACTCCATTTCCCCCTGGCCCTCATAAGATCAGTGGTGAACTTGTTTTAAAAAGAGCTGAGATATTTTTTTAAATTCTCTACATATTGTATTCCATTTATTTCCAGATCCATAAAACATGGTTTTGGTCAACCTTATCTGAACCTAAGTGAAAAGCATCTGGCATTAGTTAATCTATCCATCTCTTCTCTAATTTTACTCCATCTTTGTACTGCTGGATCCAAATCTCAAAATTTTACTTAATTTTTTTCTTCAATAATGTTTTTATTACTCTTACAACAAGCTTTTTTTTAAAGAGAATTTTAAAAAAATCTTGGGTTCCTTCTTCCTATTGTTACAATTCCTAAAGTTATATGTATGTTTACCACTGACTCAGTGCTGTGTCAAATGCTTTAATTCCTAAACATTTTTGAGTGCTGTGCAAAGACAGTAGACACTGGAGGCAAGCACTGCAATTCAAATAACTTCTATCCTGGGTTCTGATTATGAGGCCTTTATATCTAGCTCCCTTAAGTTCCAATTTCTTCTTTTGTAAAATGCAAACAATACCTTTCAGGACATTTAAATGATAACAATTAGAGATAGTATATGTAAAGGTTGATTGTAAACACATACACATATTAAAGGTAATGTATAGAAAATATCTAACAGCATATCTGGCCCATAGCAAGTGTTCATAAAATGTTTGGTATTTATTATTTCAGCAAATGAGTGCTTTGGATTTTATTTTACAGTGAAAAATAGCAATGATCACATAATCTCTTATACCTAGTGTCACAGCTAATTTTTCTCCTCTTCCCAAAGTTTTACAGATTGTCTTTGTTTCTTGTGTTCTCTTTTTCAACAAGAATTCTAGGATTCCAGAAAACAAAACAGCCACACCAAATATTTGCTTCAGATTTTCTCTTTCCTTTTTAAGGCTTCCAGCTTTGTACTGTCTCTTCTTTTAGTTTCCATTTTTAAATGGCCCTGATCCCTTGCTTTTCACTAGTGGAGGTCTGAGAGGATGCGGGGAGGGAACAGATACAATGAAGTCTCAGCATATCGAATCGCCCCCAATTTATGACTTTTCTTTTTGCGCTCAGTTTTTCTATCTCCTTAAGAAAGCAAAGTCACAAGGCTCTCTTCCAATACTGTGGCCTCCAAATCTACCTCCTGTCATTGATCACTTTGTCTTTTCCCAGTAAAACTTCTTGGTTTAGAAAACGCACAACAACCTACAAGTATTACCATTACTGTCTTGTAAGTAAGAAAATTAGGACTCACACAAGTTATTTGCAATGGGCAAATAAAACTGGCAAGCATGTCTGGGTCTCACGTGACTCCAATTATGGGACTTTTTCTACCTGGCCAATAGGTGTGTCTAATTCAGCGTTTCTCAAACCTGGCTAAACATGATAATCACCTGGTAGCTTTTAAAAGCAGTATTACATGCCTGAGATACACCATGAATGATTCCGAATCACTGAGACTCGGGCCAGGGTCTCTGTATTTTTAAAACCTCCCTCAGTGATTATACTATACCGACAAGGTTGAGAAACATTGCTGTAATGAACCATCTAGTCCTAGCATGCCTTTATTTATTTTCTTTTATCTTTTGCTTGTTTTTATTTTTAAATTCAATTTCTGTGGTTTTGAAATCAAATAAATAATTTTCAAAATAACATTTCTTTTTTTTTCAGTGAAATTTTTTCTTTAACAGAACAAAAAACGTAGAGTTCCTCTGGAGTAAGAGTATGGAGATCTACCTAACCAGGATCCCTCAGTCTGCATCTCAGAGCCCATAAGGCCACCTACACTACTTGAAAACCGGTAGCCTAGGAATAGTAGGCAGCAGCACAGGGTGTGTAGTGAATACATTACAGGGATATCTGGACTATAAACCCTGTAGTTCTTGGGTCATCTGGGCAAGATGTAGACAGCAGCACTGTCTGGCCAGTTGCCTGCAGTAATTTAGTGCTGTATAAACATTCCCATTTTCTATGTATGCATTGGTGTGAAAAATGTTGGGGAGCACTGCTCTAAGAAGTTATTTAAAAAAAAAAATTTAATAGACCTTCATGGGAGTATAATTGTTTCACAATGCTGTGTTAGTTTCTGTTGTACAACAAAGTGAATCAGCCATATGCATACGTGTGTCCCCATATCCCTGCCCTCTTGCACCTCCCTCCCACCCTCCCTATCCCAACACTCTAGGTCATCACAAAGCACCGAGCTGATCTCTCTGTGCTGTGCTACTGCTTCCCACTAGCTATCTGTTTTACATACTGTAGTGTGTAAATGTCGAGGCTTCTCTCACTTAGCCCCAACATCCCCCTTGCCTCCATGTCCTCAAGTCCATTCTCTATATCTACATCTTTATTCCTGCCCTGCCACTAGGTTCATCAGTACCATTTTTTTTTTTTTAGACTCCATATAAGATATATGATGTATATAATGTATACATATAAGATGTATATCTTAGCATATGGTATTTGTTTTTCTCTTTCTGACTTAATTCACTCTGTATGACAGAATCTAGGTTGAACCATCTCACTACAAATAACTCAATTTCATTTATTTTTATGGCTGAGTAATATTCCACTGTATATATGTACCATATCTTCTTTATCCATTCACCTGTCATTGGACATGTAGGTTGGTTCCATGTCCTGGCTATTGTAAACAGTGCTGTAATGAACATTGTGGTACACGTCTCTTTTTGAATTATGGTTTTCTCAGGGTATATGCCCAGTAGTGGGATTGCTGGGTCATGTGGTAGTTCTATTTTTAGTTTTTTAAGGAACTTCCATACTGTTCTCCATAGTGGTTGTATCAATTTACATTCCCACCAACAATGCAGGAGGGTTCCCTTTTCACCACACCCTTTCCAGCATTTATTGTTTCTAGACTTTTTGATAATGGCCATTCTGACTGGTGTGAGGTAATATATCTCATTGTAGTTTTGATTTGCATTTCTCTAATAATTAGTGATGTTGAGCAGCTTTTCATATGCATCTTGGCCATCTGTATATCTTCTTTGGAGAAAAGTCTATTTAGGTCTTCTGCCCGTTTTTTACTTGAACTGTTTGTTTTTTTGATATTGAGCTCCATGAGCTATTTGTACATTTTGGAGATTAATCCTTTGTTGTTTCATTTGCAAATATTTTCTCCCATTCTGAGGGTTCTCTTTTCATCTTGTTTATGGTTTCCTTTGCTATTCAAAAGCTTTTAAGTTTCATTAGGTACCATTTGTTTATTTTTGTTTTTATTTCCATTCCTCTAAGAGGTGGGTTAAAAAGGATCTTCCTGTGGATTATGTAAAAGAGTGTTTTTCCTATGTTTTCCTCTAAGAGTATTATAGTGTTTGGTCTTACATTTAGGTCTTTAATCCATTCTGAGATTATTTTTGTGTATGATGTTAGGAGTGTTCTAATTTCATTCTTTAACATGCAGCTGTCCAGTTTTCCAGGCACCGCTTATTGAAGAGGCTGTCTTTTCTCCATTGTATGTTCTTGCCTCCTTTGTAGTAAATTAGGTGACCATATGTGTGTGGGTTTATCTCTGGGTTTTCTATCCTGTACCATTAATCTATATTTCTGTTTATGTGCCAGTACCATACTGTCTGGACTACTGTAGCTATAGTTTCTCAAACTATACTGTAGTATAGTTTGAAGCCAGGGAGACTGATTCTTCCAGCTTTTTTTGTCATTCTCAAGATTGCTTTGGGTATTCGGGATCTTTTGTGTTTCCATACGTATTCTAAAATTTTTTGTTCTAATTCTGTGAAGAATGCCATGGGTATTTTGAGAGAGATTGCATTGAGTCTGTAGATGGCTTTGGATAGTCATTTTCGTAATATTCATTTTCACAATATTGATTCTTCCAATCCAAGACCATGGTATATTTCTCCATCTGTTTATGTCATCTGTGATTTCTTTCATCAGGGTATTACAGTTTTCTGAGTACAAGTATTTTATTTCCTTAGGCAGGTGTTTGGTTTTTTTTTTTTTAACATCTTTATTGGAGTATAATTGCTTTACAGTGGGGTGTTAGTTTCTGCTTTATAACAGAGTCAATCAGTAATACATAAACATATGTCCCCATACCTCTTCCCTGTTGCATCTCCCTCCCTCCCACCATCCCTATCCCACCCCTCTAGGTGGTCACAGAGCACAAAGCTGATCTCCCAGTGCTATGCAGCTGCTTCCCACTAGCTATCTATTTTACATTTGGTAGTGTATATATGTCCATGCCACTCTCTCACTTTGTCCCAGCTTACCCTTCACCCTCCCTGTATCCTCAACTCCATTCTCTAGTAGGTCTGAATCTTTTTTCCCACCTTGTCCTTAGGTACTTCATGACCATATATATATATTTTTAGATTCCATATATATGTGTTAGCATACAGTATTTGTTTTTTTTCTTTCTGACTTACTTCACTCTGTATGACAGTCTCTAGGTCCATCTACCTCCCTACAAATAAGTCAGTTTCATTCCTTATTATGGCTGAGTAATATTCCATTGTATATATGTGCCACATCTTCTTTATCCATTCATCTGTTGATGGACACTTTGGTTGCTTCCATGTCTTGGCTATTGTAAATAGAGCTGCAGTGAATATTTTGGTACATGACTCCTTTTCTCATGGTATATGCCCAGTAGTGGGATTGCAGGGTCGTATGGTAGTTCTATTTGTAGTTTTCTAAGGAACTGCCATACTGTTCTCCATAGTGGCTGTATCAACTTAAATTCCCACCAACAGTGCAAGAGTGTTCTGTTTTCTCCACACCCTCTCCAGGATTTGTTTGTAGATTTTTTGATGATGGCCATTTTGACCGGTGTGAGATGATATCTCATTGTAGTTTTGATTTCTGTTTCTCTAATGATTAATGATGTTGAGCATTCTTTCATCTGTCTGTTGGCAATCTGTACGTCTTCTTTGGAGAAATGTCTATTTAGGTCTTCTGCCCATTTTTGGATTGGGCTGTTTGTTTTTTTAATATTGAGCTGCATGAGCTGCTTGTAAATTTTGGAGATTAATCCTTTGTCAGTTGCTTCATTTGCAAACATTTTCTCCCATTCTGACGGTTTTCTTTTCTTCTTGTTTATGGTTTCCTTTGCTGTGCAAAAGCTTTTAAGTTTCAAAATGTCATATTTTTTTCTTTTGTTTTTACTTCCATTTCTCTAGGAGATGGGTCAAAAAGGATGTTGGTGTGATTTATGGCATAGAGTGTGCTGCCTATGTTTTCCTCTAAGAGTTTGGTGGTGTCTGTCCTTACATTTAGGTCTTTAATCCACTTTGAGTTTATTTTTGTGTATGGTGTTAGGGAACATTCTAATTTCATTCTTTTACATGTAACTGTCCAGTTTTCCCAGCACCACTTATTGAGGAGGCTGTCTTTTCTCCACTGTATATTCTTGCCTCCTTTATCAAAGGTAAGGTGACCATATGTGCGTGGGTTTATCTCTGGGCTTTCTATTCTGTTCCATTGATCTATATGTCTGTTTCTGTGCCAGTAACATATTGTCTTGATTACTATAGCTTTGTAGTGTAGTCTGAAGTCAGGGAGCCTGATACCCCCAGCTCTGTTTTTCTTTCTCAAGATTGCTTTCGCTATTCGGGATCCTTTACATTTCCATACAAATTGTGAAGTTTTTTGTTCTAGTTCTGTGAAAAATGTCAGTGGTAGTTTGATAGGGATCGCATTGAATCTGTAGATTGCTTTGGGTAGTAGAGTCATTTTCACAATGTTGATTCTTCCAATTCAAGAACATGGTATATTTCTCTATCTATTTGTATCATCTTTAATTTCTTTCATCAGTGTCTTATAATTTTCTGCATACAGGTCTATTGTCTCCTTAGGTAGGTTTATTCCTAGATCTTTTATTCTTTTTGTTGCAATAGTAAATGGCAGTGTTTTCTGAATTTCACTTTCAGATTTTTCATCATTAGTCTATAGGAATGCAAGAGATTTCTATGCATTAATTTTGTATCCTGCTACTTTACCAAATTCATTGATTAGCTTTAGTAGTTTTCTGGTAGCATCTTTAGGATTCTCTATGCACAGCATCATGTCATCTGCAAACAGTGACAGCTTTACTTCTTCTTTTCCAATTTGGATTCTGTTTATTTCTTTTTCTTCTCTGATTGCTGTGGTAAAACTTCCAAAACTGTGGTGAATAATAGTGATGACAATGGGCAGCGTTGTCTTGTTCCTGTTCCTGATCTTAGTGGAAATGGTTTCAGTTTTTCACCTTTGAGAACAATGTTGGCTGTGGGTTTGTTATATATGGCCTTTATAAAATGTTGAGGAAAGTTCCCTGTATGCCTACTTTCTGGAGGGTTTTTATCATAAATGGGTGTTGAATTTTGTCAAAAGCTTTCTCTGCATCTGTTGAGATGATCATATGGTTTTCTCCTTCAGTTTTTTAATATGGTGTATCACTTGGACTGATTTGCATATGTTGAAGAATCCTTGAATTGCTGGGGCAAACCCCACTTGATCATGGTGTATGATCCTTTTAATTGTGCTGTTTGATTCTGTTTGCTAGTATTTTGTGGAGGATTTTTGCATCTATGTTCACCAGTGATATTGGCCTGTAGATTTCCTTTTTCATGACATCTTTGTCTGGTTTTGATATCAGAGTGATGGTGGCGTCATAAAATGAGTTTGGAAGTGTTCCTCCCTCTGCTATATTTTGGAAGAGTTTGAGAAGGATAGGTGTTATCTCTTCTCTAAATGTTTGATAGAATTCGCCTGTGAAGCCATGTGGCCCTGGGCTTTTGTTTGTTGGAAGATTTTTAATCACAGTTTCAATTTCAGTGCTTGTGATTGGTCTGTTCATATTTTCTATTTCTTCCTGGTTCAGTCTCAGAACGTTGTGCATTTCTAAGAATTTGTCCATTTCTTCCAGCTTGTCCATTTTATTGGCATAGAGTTGCTTGTAGTAATCTCTCATGATCCTTTGTATTTCTGCAGTGTCTGTTGTTACTTCTCCTTTTTCATTTCTAATTCTATTGATTTGAGTCTTCTCCCTTTTTTTCTTGATGAATCTGGCTAATGGTTTATCAACTCTGTCTTCTCAAAGAACCAGCTTTTAGTTTTATTGATCTTTGCTATTGTTTCCTTCATTTCTTTTTCATTTATTTCGGATCTGATCTTTATGATTTCTTTCCTTCTGCTAACTCTGGGGGATTTTTTGTTCTTCTTTCTCTAATTGTTTTAGGTGTAAGGTTAGGTTGTTTACTTGAGATGTTTCTTGTTTCTTGAGGTAGGGTTGTATACCTATAAATGTCCCTCGTAGAACTGCTTTTGCTGCATCCCATAGGTTTTGGGTCGTCGTGTTTTCATTGTCTTTTTAGGTATTTTTTGGTTTCCTCTTTGATTAATTCAGTGATCTCTTGGTTATTAAGTAGTGTATTGTTTAGCCTCCATGTGTTTGCATTTCTCACAGATTTTTTTCTTGTAATTGATATCTAGTCTCATAGTGTTTTTGTCAGAAAAGATACTTGATACCATTTCAATTTTCTTAAATTTACCAAGGCTTGATTTGTGACTCAAGATATGACCTATTCTGAAGAATGTTCCATGCGCACTTGAGAATAATGTGTATTCTGTTTTTTTGGATGGAATGTCCTATAAATATCAATTAAGTCCATTTTGTTTAATGTATCATTTAAAGCTTGTGTTTCCTTATTTATTTTCATTTTGGTTGATCTGTCCATTGGTGAAAGTGAGGTGTTAAAGTCTCCTACTCTGATTGTGTTACTGTCGATTTTCTCTTTTATGGCTGTTAATATTTGCCTTATGTATTGAGGTGCTCCTGTGTTGGGTGCATAAATATTTACAGTTGTTATATCTTCTTCTTCAATTGATCCCTTGATCATTATGTAGTGGTCTTCTTTGTCTCTTGTAATAGACTTTGTTTTAGAGTCTATTTTGTCTGAGTCTGTGTCTTTTGGTTGGAGCATTTAATCTATTTACATTTAAGGTAGTTATTGATATGTATGTTCTTATAACCATTTTCTTAATTGTTTTGGGTTTATTATTGTAGGGCTTTTCCTTCTCTTGTGTTTCCTGCCTATAGAAGTTCCTTTAGCACTTGTTGTAAAGCTGGTTTGGTGGTGCCGCATTCTCTTAGCTTTTGCTTGTCTGTAAAGGTCTTAATTTCTCTGTCAAATCTAAATGAGATCCTTGCTGGGTAGAGTAATCTTTGTTGTATGTTCTCTCCTTCATCACTTTAAATATGTCCTGTCACTCCCTTCTGGCTTGCAGAGTTTCTGCTGAAAGATCATTATTTATTTGTTTGGGTTTTTTTTGGCCTTTTCTTCCACTTTATTTTGTATTCCCACCACAATAATGACTCCTTTAATTTAAACTAAAAACCATAGAGGGTTCCTGAAAGGGTGGCAGTAAAGGAATGAAAGTGTCAAAGACTGGGGACAGGTGGTGTGGGGAATCAGTGAATTGTCTTGACTGGACTCTTGAAGTTGCTAGCTGCTTGGAGCTGCAGCTGGTAGGCCATCAGATGGATCTTGAAACCATAGAGCCTGGGTACAACTTAGTTGGTGGGCCTCTTGGACCAGTACTCAGGGTGAACCATGAAGAGCATGTGAGGGAAACCGATGTTATTTGTTGTTTAATCCCTTGTTGCTTTTAATATTTGTTCTTTGTATTTAATTTATGATAGTTTTATTAATATGTGTCTTGGCATGTTTCTCCTTGGATGTATCCTGTATGGGACTCTCTCTGCTTCCTCGACTTCATTAACTATTTCCTTTCCTATATTAGGGAAGTTTTCAACTATAATCCCTTCAAATATTTTCTCAGTCCCTTTCTTTGTTTCATCTTCTTCTGGGACCCCTAGAATTCGAATGTTGGTGCGTTTAATGTTGTCCCAGAGTTCTCTGAGACTGTCCTCAATTCTTTTCATTCTTTTTTCTTTATTCTGCTCTGCAGTAGTTATTTCCACAATTTTAACTTCCAGGTCACTTATTTGTTCTTCTGCCTCAGTTATTCTGCTATTGATCCCTTCTAGAGAATTTTAAATTTCATTTATTGTGTTGTTCATCACTGTTTTATTGTTCTTTATTTCTTCTGCGTCTTTGTTAAATTTTTCTTATATTTTCTTCATTCTATTTCCAAGATTTTGGATCATCTTTACTAACATTATTCTGAATTTTTTTCAGGTGGACTGCCTATTTCCTCTTCATTTGTTTGGTCTGGTGGGGTTTTGCTTTGCTCCTTCGTCTGCTGTGTGTTTCTCTGTCTTCTCATTTTGCTTAATTTACTGTGTTTGGGGTCTCCTTTTCTCAGGCTGCAGGTTTGTAGTTCCCGTTGTTTTTGATGTCTGTCCCCAGTGGCTAAGGTTGGTTCAGTGGGTTGTGTAGGCTTCCTGGTGGAGGGGACTAGTGCCTGTGTTCTGGTGGAAGAGGCTGGATCTTGTCTTTCTGGTGGGCAGGTCCACGTCTGTTGGTGTGTTTTGGCATTTCTGTGGCCTTATTATGAATTTAGGCAGCCTCTGTGTTAATGGATGGGTTTGTGTTGCTAGTTGTCTTGCTAGTTGTTTGGCATAGGGTGTCCAGCACTGTAGCTTGCTGGTCGTTGAGTGGAGCTGGGTCTTGGCGTTTAGATGGAGATCTCTGGGAGATTTTCGCTGTTTGATATTACATGGAGCTGGGAGGTCTCTTGTGGACCAGTGTCCTGAACTTGGCTCTCCCACTTCAGTTGCACAGTCCTGATGCCTGGCTGGAGCACCAAGAGCCTGTCTTCCACACAGCTCAGAATAAAAGGGAAGAAAAAAATATATATAGAATAAAGTAAAATAAAATAAAGTAAAATAAAATCGTCATTAAAATAAAAAATAATTATTAAAAAATTTTTAAGTAATAAAAAAAAAACGGACAGACGGAACCCTAGGACAAATGGTAAAAGCAAAGCTATACAGACCAAATCACACACAGAAGCATACACATACACACTCACAAGAAGAGAAAAAGGGAAGAAAAAATATATATCATTGCCCCCGAAGTCCACCTACTCAATTTGGGATTACTCGTTGTCTATTCAGGTATTCCACATATTCAGGGTGTATCAGGTTGATTGTGGAGATTTAATCCACTGCTTCTGAGGCTGCTGGGAGAGATTTCTCTTTCTCTTCTTTGTTCGCACAGCTCCCAGGGTTCAGCTTTGGATTTGAACCCGCCTCTGCGAGTAGGTCGCATGAGGGGGTCTGTTCTTCACTCAGACAGGACAGGGTTAAGGAAGCAGCTGATTTGGGGGCTCTGGCTCGCTCAGGCCTGGGGGAGGGAGGGGTACGGATGCGGGGCGAGCCCACGGTGGCAGAGGCTGGCGTGACTTTGCACCAGCCTGAGGCGCACCTTGCGATCTCCCGGGGAAGTTGTCCCTGGATCACGGGACCCTGACAGTGGTGGGCTGCGCAGGCTCCCAGGAGGGGCGGTGTGGAGAGTGACTTGTGCTCACACACAGGCTTCTTGGTGGCGGCAGCAGCAACCTTAGCGTCTCATGCCCGTCTCTGGGGTCCGCGCTGATAGCTGCGGCTTGCGCCCGTCTCTGGAGCTCCTTTAAAGGGCGTTGTTAATCCCCTCTCCTTGCGCACCAGGAAACAAAGAGGCCAGAAAAAGTCTCTTACCTCTTCGGCAGCTCCTGAACTTTTCCAGGACTCCCTCCCGGCTAGCTGTGGCGCACTAACGCCTTCAGGCTGTGTTCACGGAGCCAACCCGTCCTCTCCCTGGGATCCGACCAAAGCCCGAGCCTCAGCTCCCAGCCCCCGCCTGCCCTAGCGGCTGAGCAGACAAGCCTCTCGGGCTGGTGAGTGCTGGTCGGCGCCAATCCTCTGTGCAGGAATCTCTCTACTTTGCTCTCTGCACCCCTGTTTGCTGTACTCTTCTCCGCGGCTCCGAAGCTTCCCCCCTCTGCTACCCACAGTCTCCGCCTGCGAAGGGGCCTCCTAGTGTGTGGAAACATTTCCTCCTTCACAGCTCCCTCCCACTGGTGCAGGTCCTGTTCCTATTCTTTTGTCTCTGTTGTTCCTTTTTTCTTTTGCCCTACCCAGGTATGTGGGGGAGTTTCTTGCCTTTGGGGAGGTCTGAGGTCTTCTGCCAGCATTCAATAAGTGTTCTGTAGGGCTTGTTCCACATGTAAATGTATTTCTTATGTATTTGTGGGGAAGAAGGTGATCATCGCATCTTACTCTTCCACCATCTTGAAGTTCCTTACTCAGCCAGGTTTATTCCTTGGTATTTTATTCTTTTTGTTGCAGTGGTAAATGGGAGTGTTTCCTTAATTTCTCTTTCTGATTTTTTGTTGTTAGTGTATAGGAATGACAGAGATTTCTGTGCATTCATTTTGTATCCTGTAACCTTACCAGATTCACTGATTAATTCTTGTAGTTTTCTGGTGGCATCTGTAGGATTTTCTATGTATAGTATCTTGTCATTTGCAAACAGTGACAATTTTACTTCTTCTTTTCCAATTTGTATTCCTTTTATTTCCTTTCTTCTCTGATTGCCATGACTAGGACTTCCAAAACTATGTTGAATAAGAGTGGTGAGAGTGGGCATCCTTGTCTTGTTCCTGATCTTAGTGGAAATGTTTTCAGTTTTTCATCATTGAGTATGATGTTTGCTGTGGGTTTGTCATGTATGGCATTTATTATGTTGAGGTAGGTTCCCTCTCTGCCCATTTTCTGGAGTGTTTTTATCATAAATTGGTGTTAAATTTTGTCAAAATTTTTTTCTGCATCTATTGAGATGATTATATGGTTTTTATTTCTTAATTTGTTAGTATGGTATATCACATTGATTGATTTGCATACATTGAAGAATCTTTGCATCCCTGAGATAAATCCCACTTGAACATGGTGTATCATCCTTTTAATACGTTGTTGGATTCTGTTTGCTAGTATTTTGTTCAGGTTTTTTGCATTTATGTTCATCAGTGATATTGGTCTATAATTTTCTTTTTTGTGATGTCTTTTTCTGGTTTTGGTATCAGAGTGATGGTGGCTTTGTAGAGTGAATTTGGGAGTGTTCCTCTCTCTGCAATTTTTGGAAGAGTTTGAGAAGGATTGATGTTAATTCTTCTCTAAATGTTTGATAGAATTCGTTGATGAAGCCATCTGGTCCTGGAGTTTTTTTGCTGGAGGATTTTTAATTACAGTTTCAATTTCTTTACTTGTGATAGGTATGTTTATATTTTCTAATTCTTCATGGTTCAGTAGTGGAAAATTGTACCTTTCCAAGATTTGTCCATTTCTTCGAGGTTGTCCATTTTGTTGGCATATAGTTGTTTGTAGTAGTCTCTTATAATCCTTTTTATTTCTGCAGTGTCCGTTGTAATTTCTCCTTTTTCATTTCAGTTTTATTGATTTGTGTCCTTTCTCTTTTTTTCTTGATGAGTCTAGCTAAGGGTTTATCAATTTTGTTTATCTTCTCAAAGAACAAACTTAGTTGTATTGGTATTTGTTTTTGTTTTCTTCATTTCTATTTCAATTATTTCTACTCTGATCTTTATTATTTCTTTCCTTCTACTGACTTTGGTTTTTCTTAGTTCTTCTTTCTCTATTTGCTTTCAGTGTCAGGTTAGATTGTTTATTTGAGATTTTTCTTGTTTCTTGAGGTGAGATTGAATTGCTATAAAGTTCTCTCTTAGAACTGCTTTTGCTGCATCCCATAGGTTTTGGGTCATTGTGTTTTCTTTGTCATTTGTTTCTATGTATATTTTGATTTCCTCTTTGATTTCTTCAGTGATCTCTTGGTTATTTAGAAGTGCACTGTACAGCCTCCATGTGTTTGACTTTTACGTTTTTTTTTCCAATCAATTTTGTAATTGATTTCCAATCTCATAGCATTGTTGTCATAAAAGATACTTGTTATAATTCCAGTTTTCTTAAATTTTCGGAGGCTTGATTTGTGACCCAAAATGTGATCTATCCTGGAGAATGTTCCATGTGCACTTGAGAAGAAAGTATTCTGCCACTTTCAGGCAGAATGTTCTATAAATATCAATTAAATTATCTGGTCTTTTGTGTCAGTTTAAGCTTGTGTTTCCTTATTTACTTTCTATTTGGATGATCTACCCACTGGTGTAAGTGGGGTGTTAAAGTCCCCCACTATTATTGTGTTACTGTTGATTTCCCCTTTCATGGTTGTTAGCATTTGCCTTATGTATTGAGGTGCTCCCTGGGCCTGAGTGGGTGGAGCAGACACCCTCTGCTCCTCTCCTGCTCTTCCAGTCCCAGAAGGCCCCTCCCCCCTGCCTCTCCTGTTCTCTCTTGGCATTCCTCTTACGTCCCCAGGACCAAACCAGTCCAGAGGGGACCTCTGAGGGCATAGGACCTGGACCCGGCCTAAGAGCTGGGCAGGCTTCCCCAGCTGATTGGGCAGGGGAAACGCTGGGCATGCTTCCCCCTGATCTGAGCTCCTGAGGGTCCCTCCAGGTGTGGGAACCCTTCCCCTCTCTCAGCCACCCCTCAGGGGCACCGGTCCTGTCTGATCTCTGCTTCTCTTCCCCTGTTAGTCCCCCCACCCTGTCCTACCAGTTCGTTTGGGGATTCTTCCCACCAGTGTCTGGCAGGCACCCTATTTGTGGGGGGACATGAACTCTGTGTCCTCCCACACTGCCATCTTGACTCTGCCCCCAGAAGTTATTTTTAAGTCTGTTTTGTCACCATAGAGATGCCTACAGATTTCACTGCACACACACTATAATTGATAGTCCAATGAACAATTTGCAGTATCTTTAAAAATTTTTGCCAGTTTATCCATTCACTGTTTTTGCTTTCTTTTGTTTTCCTTTCTTCCCAGTGCTTATTTTGTATTTCTTTCTGAAAAAGCATGTAATTAAAAATTAATCCACAACTGGTTGTAACAGAAGATAACTAAAACAAGGAATCATTTCTGTCACTGTTACTCAGAATTTCTCAGGCGGTACTAGCCTTGTTGCTATGTATTTTTTACAATAGAAATCTTTTTACTCAGAATGGAATACATTTTTGCATCCAGCTTGCCACCTGCTTGTAGGAGATTCCCAGCAGGCACACACACACCCTGGGTCAATGATTCTCATCTTATTTCATGTGTATAATGAATTGCTCTTAGGTGTAATTTTTGGGTATGAGTGAATTTCAGCTGTCATCTCTAGGGCAGCTTACCTAGGATTAGATCCTGCCATTTCAAATGCTATCTGTCTTCATTAATCTTCACTCTTGCTCCATTTGTCCTAAACAGTTAACGTGACCTGAATAGCTTAATGGTGCCTGTTTGCTGACAGGCTGGTTAAGACTGAAACACAGTCATATCTTCCAGACACTGTTATCTGTAAACCTAAGTAATATTAAATCTATTCTTTTTGTAGATTTGTTGCAATTGTTTTTCATTTAGCTTTTCTTTTAGTATTATCTTTTTGATAATTTAGTATCAAGACGCTGCTGTCCTCTTATTTTTATAGAACAAGAAGTATGTGTGATAAAGAACCACCAGACAGATTCTTGAAATCTAAACCAGTGTGAAAATTTCTGTTTAATTCAAAAAGGGTTTAATGAGTTACAACTATCTTCTGGATAGTTGTTTTACTAGATTAAGAGTTTTTTAAGGTCAGGAGGGATGTCTTAATCTCCTTCATTCTTCACCTCTAACACAGTGCTTAATATGTAGTAGGCCCTAGAGTAGGTAAAGTTTAATGATAAACTGATGAACTGGAGAATACAAAAGAAGTACAGTAAAGGTTAATTTTCCTTAAGGACTATAACAATCTTTTGGCAGAGAAGATAACTCCCTGAACAGAAAGCTTTATGTATGTCATATATTTTAATGCTCTTAACATCACTGTGAGGTAGGTGATATTATCTTCATCTAAAGATAGATAACAAGGCTCAGAGAGGTGAAGAAAGTTACACAGGTCACAGGATGTATTAGTGGAAAAAGTTTCTCATATCTGAACTACAGTTCATACAGAAAGGCAGGGTCAACTTTAGATTCTTTCCTTTAACTTTCCAGCTTTTGGATTAATAGGTTGATGTCCTGGCAACCTCCAAAGGGCACTAATAGTTTTAGTTTTTAAAATAACACTATTAATTCATAAATTTTAACAAATATATTTGCTCTTTCAATCAATAGCAGTCATTATTCTTTTTGATGCTTATTTTTCTACTTTTAACCACTCTATTTCTTCAAGATGGCCCCAGTATACTTTAGACACTAGCCTAGTAAATACTCTGACATTTTTCTTTTTCTTGCACAAAAGCATGCACCAGGTTCCTTTTGTAAATTTCCTTACTAAGATCTGGAATTAGCTATTTCTCCAAGGAACTTTGGCTCTAGTGAATTGGTTTTTAGAGACCATAATTTGGGCAATTGTGATATTCATTGCTACTAGGTTTTCATTACTTCTAGGCTATTTCCATGGTCAGAACTAGAAAATACATTTTTTAGAGAAAGAAACTATGAGTTAATACTGATATTTATAATTCAGGTCTAAAAATGAAGGTTTTTTTAACTTAATTACAGTATGTTTATATTTTTTTTCTATAAAATAAGTATCTTAGTTCTGAATAATATTAGCATAATTATTTTCCTTATTCTACATTGTATATATAATTGCAAAATAACAATATTATTACTAACCATAAGGCAGCCGTTCTTACACCTTAGTTTTCACTGGTAAATATCCTGAAGATCAATTGTATATAGAGAGATTCCTCATTAGTTTTTTCATAATTTATTTTGAAATCTTTTCAAACTTACATTAAAGTTGTGATAACAGTAAAAGAAAAACAAAACAAAAAACCTCCTATATTCCCACATTCCCTTCACACAAATGCCCCAGTTGTTACTTTAGCACATATGCTTCATCAACCATAGCCTCTTTCTTCCTCCTTCCCTCCTTCGCTCTCCCTCTCCTTCTCTTCCTCCCTCCATTTCTTTCTCATATACACATGGGAGAGAATAACTTAAAAAGAGGTTGATTAGAACTCTGGTTTATATTACATCTTCAATCAAAGTCAATAAATTTATAGAGAAATGAAGAGAGAGAAAGAGGGAATAACCAGGGATGACACTTGAGATTAGGTGGCCAGGGAAGGCTCCAGTGAGTGACATTTCAGTTAAGAACCAAAAATCTGCTAGGGGATCTCTGAAACATGAGGATGACTGCAGGAGAGAAAGCAGTTGGGCACATGGAGAGGAGTCATTCCACCAGCCTAAACCCTGTGACCTATGAACAGAATGTCATTTGTGGGTGCTCTGCTGGCCCATCACCTACCCCATGGTTAGTGATATGCTCAGCTTGGCACCAGATAAATTAGGAAGAAAAACAAAGTAGGAAACATGCTCTTTGACCTCAAGAAACTTATCACCTGTCTGGAGAAGTGAAAGTAATCTGTGAAACAATCAGAGACTTTTAGAGAGTTGGGGGATTAGGGAAGAAGGAACTAGGGATGGAACTGGATGTGATTTGTTCAGTGGGTGGAGAAATGGTGAAGGCCTGATGGGCCAAGAATTGAGGCGGGTGGATTTGTTTTGCAGAGAGGCAGAGCATGGTCCTGGGGTCAGGAGCTGTTCTGAATCTCGGCTCCTCCATGTACCAGCTGGGTGATATCGGAAAGTTTTTTTCTCTCCGACCCTCAGTTGCCTAATCTGGAAATCACATCTTATTTTATTTTATTTTATTTTAACCCTTTACGTTGTTGTGAATATAAATGAAGTAAGATATATTCAGGGCTTTGGAGAGTGAAACGCCCATGCTTCACAGTCATGTAGGTGGACCCTCTCCCACTGGTAGCACTTGGCAAATTTCCAGTGTCTGCTGCAGCCACCAGCTCAGCCTCCTGGTTAATAACTGGGGGTATTTTCTAGCAGTCCAAATCTGTGCTCCCTAATGAACAGTCTTGACTAAATGATAGGTGGAGTTTGTGGAAACCACAATCTGGGTTTGTAAAGGAAAATAAATCTCTCTCTCCCCTACCCTCCCTCCCTTTCTTACTTCTTTCCTTTCTCTCTTTCTTTCTTACTGAAGTATTGTTGCTGTACAATATTATATGTTTCAGGTGTATAGTAGAGTGATTAACAATTTTTAAAATTTATACTCATTTATGGTTATTATAAAATAATGGCTATATTCCCAGTGTTGCACACTATATCCTTGTTGCTTATTTTATACTTCATAGTTTGTACCTCCTATTCCTCTACCCATTTATTGCCCATCCTCCTTTCCCTCTCCCTGCTGGTAACCAATAGTTTGTTCTCTATATCTGTGAGTCTGTTTCTTTTTGTAAAGTTCACTAGTTTGTTGTTTTTTTAAAAATTCTATTTATAAGTGATATCATACAGTATTTGTCTTTGTTTGTTATATTGTTTCTTATTTCACTTAGCATAATGCCCTCCAAGTCCATCCATGTTGCTGCAAGTGGCAAAATTTCCTTCTTTTTTATAGCTGAGAAGTATTCCATTGTGTGTGTGTGTGTATGTATGTATGTATATATATATATATCACATCTTCTTTATCCATTCATCTGTTGATGGACGCATAGGTTGTTTCATATCTTGGTAATTATAAATAATGCTGCTGTGAACATTGGGGTGTGTGTGTGTATCTTTTTGAATTAATGGGAGTTTTTTGTTTGTTTGTTTGTTTTCAGGTATATAGCCAGCAGTGGAATTGCTGGGTCATATGGCAGCTCTGATTTTAGGTTTTGAGAAACCTCTATACCCTTTTCCACAGTGGCTGTATCAATTTACATTACCACCTATAGTGTACAAGTGTTCCCTTTTCTCCACATCCTCACCAACATTTGTTATTTGTGTTCTTTTTCATGATAGCAATTTGACAGCTGTGAGGTTATATCTCATTGTGGTTTTGATTTGCATTTCCCTGATGATTAGCGATGTTGAGCATTTTTCATGGCCATCTACATGTCCTCCTTGGAAAAATGTCTCTTCAGTTCTTCTGCCCAGTTTTTTTTTTTTTTTTTTTTTTGCGTTACGTGGGCCTCTCACCGTTGTGGACTCTCCCACTGTGGAGCACAGGCTCCGGACGCGCAGGCCCAGCGGCCATGGCCCACGGGCCCAGCCACTCTGCGGCATGTGGGATCCTCCCAGACCAGGGCACGAACCTGTGTCCCCTGCATCGGCAGGCGGGCCCCCAACCACTGTGCCACCAGGGAAGCCCCCTTCTGCCCATTTTTAAATCTAGTTGTTTGTTTCTTTGATGTTGAGTTGTGTTAGCTATTTATATATGTTGGGTGTTAACCCCGTATCAGTCATATCATTTGCAAATACTTTCTCCCATTCAATTGTCTTTTTGTTTTGTTGATGGTTTCCTTTGCTCTGCAAAAGCTTTTAAGTTTAATTAGGTCCCATTTGTTTATTTTTGCTTTAATTTCATTTACTTTAGGAGACAAATCCAAAAAAATACTGCTGTGGTTTATATCAAAGAGTATTCTGCCTATGTTTTCCTCTAGGAGTTTTATAGTATCCAGTCTTACATTTAGGTATTTAATACATTTTGAGTTTATTTTTGTATACGGTGTTAGAGCATGTTCTAGTATTATTCTTTTACACATAGTCATCCAGTTTTCCCAGCACCACTTACTGAAGAGACTGTCTTTTCTCCATTGTATATTCTTGCCTCCTTTGTCATAGATTGATTGACCAGAAGTGTGTGTTTACAGAAATACATTGTTTATATTGATCTTATATTGATAAACTTTCTAAGTTTTCTTACTATTTTGAATAATATTCTTATACATTCTGTTTTCTTCCCTTTGTTGGTAATCATATAATCTGTGAATATGGTGTTATTTTCTGCCTTTTCTATCTTTATAACTTTCTAATTATTTGTACCTTTTTTTTTTAGTGTTTCTTGTAGGGTTTACTGTATATACATACGGTAGAGGTATGTTGATATACACTTGTATGTATATTATATGTACACATTTATAATTGTTTCACTATCACTAATTTTTCACAGTCTAACGTCAAATAATCTACCACTTCACATACGGTTTAAGAACTGCAAAAGTACACATGTATTTCTTTCTTCCTATCCCTTGTTATTTTTCCCTTAATTTTACTTATACGTATGTTGTACACCTCAGAATACACATTTACTACATTTTGCTTTAGGCAGTTATATTTATTAACAAATTATTTTGAAATTTTAGACTTACAGAAAGTTGCAAGAGGAGTACAGAGATTTCCTTTATACCCTTTACATTATTTAAGGTTGGCATCTGAAAAAACACCTGGCTCAAAGACCCAAATCAGGAAATTAACATTGATTTAGTAATATTTATTCCTTTAAGACCTCAATCAAATTTTGTAAACTTTTTTGCTCATGTACTTTTTGTGGTCCAGGAAGTTATTCAGGATCCCACATATGATATAGCTGTCATGTTGTCTTAGTCACCTGCAATCTGTGACAGTCCCTCAGTCTGTCTTGGTCTATCATGACATTGACACATTTGAGTTACTATGATTCTTGCTTGTGACAATCATTGCTGTGGTGGTTGCCTATTGGATTTTTTTTTTGGCTTCGTTGAGTCTTTGCTGCTGCTCGTGAGGTTTCTCTAGTTGCAGTGAGCAGGGGCTACTCTTTGTTGTGGTGCATGGGCTTCTCATTGCAGTGGCTTTTCTTGTTGCAGAGCAGAGGCTCTAGGTGCATGGGCTTCAGTAGTTGTGGCATGCTCACACAGTAGTTGTGGTGAGTGGATTCAGTAGTTGTGGTGCATGGGCTTAGTTGCTCCACAGCATGTGGGATCTTCCCAGACCAGGGCTCAAACCTGTGTCCCCTACATTGGCAGGTAGATTCTTAACCACTGCACCACCAGGGAAGTCCACTTATTGGATATTTTCTATTTCCCTCATTATTTATACATTTATCATTTGGAATTCTATAAGGAAGAACAGTTTTTCTTTATCTACCTGTCTGTTTACTTAGTTATTCATATCAGGATGAATTTATGGATATTTATTCTATGGGTTATAATTCATTATTATCATCACTTATTTTGTTACTCAATTTGTCCCCACTTGGGCCATCTGAAGTCCTTCAAGGTCCATTTTTTTATCCTTTTATTACAAATTGTCTGGTCATGTCTTTTGTCCATTTTTCTATAAGATTTTTATTTCTTTCTCAATTTTTAGGAATTCTTTACATATTAGGGATATTAAACCTTTGTCTTTGGTATATGTTGTAAATATTTTCTTTCATTTTATTAGTTGTCTTTGAGTTTCTGGGGTATATTTTGTTTGTTTGTTTGTTTTGTTTGTTTTTTGTTTTTTGCAGTACACGGGCCTCTCACTGTTGTGGCCTCTCCCGTTGCGGAGCACAGGCTCCAGACGCGCAGGCTCAATGGCCATGGTTCACGGGCCTAGCCGCTCCGTGGCATGTGGGATCTTCCCGGACTGGGGCATGAACCCGTGTCCCCTCCATTGGCAGGTGGATTCTCAACCACTGTGCCGCCAGGGAAGCCCTGGGGTCTTTTTTCTATGAAAACTTTAGAAATTTCTATGTGGTCATTTTTTTCTTTTTTTTCTGGAGTTTTGAGTCATAGTTCAAAAGTCTTTCCCTACACAGAGGTGTTAGATAAATTAATCCATGTTTTCTTCTAGTCCTTGTAAGGTTTATTTTTATATTGAAATTGCTGGTCCATTTGGAGTTTGTTCTTATATATGGTGTAAACTCTGAATCTAATCATAGTTTTTCCCAATACTACCTAGTTGCCCCAGCTTCATTTATTAAAAATCCCACCTTTGCTCCAGTGGTTTGAGATGCCACCTTTATTATATTATTTTATCACATACTATTATGTATGAAAATCACATGTGTTTGTTGAAACTCACTATATGAATTGTTACCTGGTCAGTCTTTTACATATTTCTTAGATGACTCAGAGGAAACTATATTCTCAAATTTTTGAGTGCATGTTTCTATTTGGGCCCATGAGAGCTAATTTATTGATCGTGTTGCTAAAATTTTCTATTGCCTGACCTATCATTCACTAATAAATTGATGTTAAAATCACCCACTATGCTAGTATTTTCATTTGTCCTTGTAATTCTGTCTCATTTTCTTTTAACTAGTAGTATTAAGGGAAAATAACTTTAGAATTATTAATTTTTTCTGGTTTGTTGAAGCTTTTTATTAGTATGTAATGAACCTTTTTATTGCTCATAATGCCTTTTGCTTTAAATCATGTGTGGTGTGATATTAGTATAGGTTTCTCCGCTTGTTTTCTTAGTATTTGGCTGGTGCACTTTTATTCATATTTTTATTTTCATTCTTTTATATACTTATAATTTAGGTTAGTGGCTAAGTGGCTTTTTAAAATCCAGAATGGTAGTTATTGTCACTTAAAGGAAAATTTTAAACCCATTGTTTTTATTGTGATTACTAATACATTTGGATTCTTCCTTACCGAATGCCAAGGAATGCTATCAACTCAGGACTACCTTAAATTAAGTTCTCAAGAGTAAGAACATTTATAAAGTAGAAATATGATAGAATTTTTTTGTTTTATTGTTTTTGTTTTGTTTTACTGTGTAGGTGATAGACATTTGTCTAAACTTGTGTGAGGGTTTGCCTTTGGTAGCAAATATTCTTGGGAGTCTTTTTCTCTTCTCAGAGTCCAGACCTAGACAGACCATTTCTCTGGTATCTTCCTTTGTTGTAGAATTTGTCCCCCTGTCTTTCCTACTACTGAGTGTGTATCCCCTTTGGGATTCTGTATTTTTGTTTTTAATTTATTTTATTGAAGTATAATTGGTTTACAATGTTGTGTTGGGATTTTGTATTTTTGAAAGGATCTCTATTCAAATGTTGGCCAGACCTAAGGCTTCCCTTTATTGCCTATGTAGTCATTAAAACTCAAGATCCTGTGTAATTGGCAGCATAAAAACTTGAGATGAGATTTTCTTCTGAACATCCCATTCACATAGTGAATTACCTAGTTATTGTTTCCCCTGGAATATTTCACAAATACGTGAAATCAAATGTTTCTTTAACTGGACATTTGCTTTCCCTTCCACATTGGATCTTCCTCAGTCTTCCCAATCTCTATTCAGTCACTGACACCACCATCTATCGACTTACTCAGACTGCAAACTGTGAATTAATCTTGCCTTCCTCCATTTCCATTTCTGTATACAAACCATCAGCCAGGTGTATTGATTTTACATCCAAGTGTATCTCAAATCTAATTATCTGCATCAATCTAGACAAGAGTCATCATGATTTCTGTAGACTATTTCAATAGCCACCTAACTGGTCTGCTCCAGAGCCCCTTTAGTCTATCTATGCCACATACACCACACACAGAGAGATATTTTTAAAAATATATTTGGTCATGTTACTCCTTTATAATGATTTTTCATCATGCTTAAAATAAAATCTAATTTCTATATTATTTCCTATATAGCCCTATGTTATTAGGGTCCTCTATTTTTGTGCAATCTACACTCCTTCTCCTACAAACTGACAAAACAGACTTTCCCCGGGGCTGCCCTGAGTGTTCTACTCCTTGCTCTTTTCATTAGAGAAAAATACTTCAAACAGCTGTGCTAAGAAGCTTATTTATTCTTTGCATTTCCGTTTAGATGTCATAGCTATAGAGATTTCTTCTCTGACCACCTTATCTAAATTATATCTAGGTCACTCCTTCTGGTCTTACAGTTCTTTTTCATTAAATACTGTTGGGGTTTTTGTTTTGTTTTGTTTGGTAGCACTTACCATAGTTTGAAGTTATATGTTGTTTGGGTGGTTTGTTTTTAATTTAAAAATTATTTTAAATTGTCTTATTCTTCATTAGAGTGTTAGAATCATGAGCATAGGGTCTGTGCATCTATGAACTCTTATATTCCCAGCATCACACTTAGTAGATGTTCACTAAATATTTCTTACTTTATTAGTCTTGGCTACAAAATTAATTTCCCTAAATATTACTAGATCTCTCTTTGGAGAGATAAACCTTATAAATTTGATTCAGAATCCAAAGTTAAGGATTTGAGTTTTGTTTCTGTCACTGGCAGCAAATCACTTCATTTCTCTGAATCCCAACTTCATCTGTAAATAGTAGGCTTGGGTTCTCCATGTATTAGGATAATTCTCCTATTAACCAACTACCCTGGCGTTTTGGGGAACCATAACATTGGGAAAAGAGTTAAAGTATCTTGTGGGATTTTTTTTTTCCCTACATGACTCCCACGATGTATTGTGAATCAGACTATGTCTTGGTCTAAGCTTGTCTTAGAAAGAGGAGAAAGTACATGATTGTTTATAAGTTCAATAATATATTTGTTTCTCAATTAGGTCCCTTTTCCATTTCCATTTTAACCCATATAGCAAAGGGTGGGAGAAGAAGATCCTGATGCCTGTTTTTCCTGACAGCTTTATCTTCTTTGATATTTCATGATTTATGACTTAACTAAATAGATCATGAAGAGACTATTGTGCATTTATGCCAAGAATCAAAAATCCCAACTTCTTTATATTTTACATATCATATACAGCATTGTTCTATCGATATCTCTTTCACAGAGGGCTGTAATTGGCTCCAGGAAAGGTTGGGTCGCCATGGTATTCTGTAGCAATTAACAGGCACTGCTGACAAACTTTCAGCAAATATATGCCCTTTCAACTCTATAATGCTTTGAGAATATAAAATCAGACACCAAGTGTAGAATAGGGTAAGGGTCAAATGCAAAGTTTTTTTGTTTGAGTGCAGTTCAATTTTAATTTAGTACTTGAATTCATAATTAATATTTGGACTTTGTAGTAAGAGAGTTTTGAAATTTTAAATTGCTGAAACATCTCTAATGTCTAAAGATGTGCCTTCAGACCTAATATTCTTGTATTTTACTGTAAAATGTAACTATCAATTTTTTGATAAAGTTGAGTGTTTGTAATTCTTTAGAATATGAATTAGGCAATAAAATAATTTGTAATTGTATGATAACATGCAGTTAAATTATTTAGAAACAAGTCAAATTAATGGCTTGTTAAGACAGAACAATGCAAGGAATTGTGTTCTAGGTAAGAGTGAATCAATATATATTTATATTGTGTTTTTTGTGGAAAATAAGACAAACATACATTTGAATTCCATTTCTGTAATTTAATAAATAAGTGACCTTGAGATACCTAAGTGATACATTGCCTCCTGCTTCCAAATTCCTAGAGATTTTCCTATTTTATTTTTTAGTGAAAATGATAAGTACCGCTTTTAGTTCAGGATTAACCACGCTTATAGCCATATGCTTAGGGGTTAATGAACAGGTTCGTGTCATTCCTTTTATTGGTTAAATGAATCTAAATACTTCTGTTAATTTGGAGGAATGGCTCCCAAATGTATATTGAATATATTAGATTTCCATTCATTTCCATAAATTGCCTTTCTTAAAAGTGTTAAGAATGGGAACAGGGATAGAAAACTCAAATTTATACTGAACACATGTGTTTTTAGTAAAACCTATAATGATTTGCTTTTACTTAGTGAAAGCAGCAGATAAGTCTAAGCTTGATAGCTTAGACTTTGGAGTCAGACTGACTGGTGTGAATTCTAGCTCTGCTATTTGTTGGTTTACTTATTTGTTTAGGATGAGTGGCTTGACCCAATATGTGGGAAATGGGCTGAGAGGGTTAAGTTCTTGTCTGAAATCACACATTTCTTACTGTGATTAGTCCAGGAGAGGATCTAAGCAGTCTGTCCCCCAGTCTATTCTTTAAAAAAAAAAAAAAAAAAAAAAAGTAATGTATTTACCTGTATATAACCTTAAATGTTAATCACAGAATCTCACTGAAGGCATTTTATGCATTATAATAATTCAGTACTGGTAACTGGACGCTGTTGCTGTCAGTCCTGTGTCCTGGGCCCTCTCTGATCCCTGTTTCTTGGTTATCATACACACAGACAGCCTTGTGTGGTGTCAAGGTCCATGTGAGGCGTATTTTGCTCTAATGTTTGTCTTAAGGGAGACTTACTATTATTGGCATCTTTAGTGGCATCTGAGAGCTGGCCATAGAGCATTCTTTTACGGGATTCTAACTTATCCAAGAAGTGTGTCAGTGGCAGGGAAAATAGACATGGTATGAAGGATGCTTTCCTAAAGGAATTTCTGAAGCAGTAGAAATTAGTCTGGCTTTTCGAGTGTACTTTTTGTGCATTTTAACTGAAATGACGGATTTGCCATTCTCTTCTCTCTGCTACCTCTTGATCTAGTCAGCACTGGATCTGAGATGAACTCTAGAGCTTTCTAACACAGAGATTTCTAGAAAGCTTTTGGCTCCCAGGATATTTCTGTAACATTCAAATGTCACGTGAGGTACAGAATGACTTTTTATTATTTTAAACTGTTGTTCAGAAAATAATCCAATATTATATTCTTTTACCTATGTAGCATGATATCACTATACAGTCTATAAATTTACATGACCTCTATTGTCAATGACTGTTATATTAGTTTGCTCACATATTTGGTCCAGAGATCCCTGAGGATCCCCAGTGCTAATTAACAGTGTCTGAAACCAGTAGACTTTCTTTCATTGTAAATAGCCTTGATCTTAAATTATTATTTCAATTTGACTCCATTTGGAACCTCCATGCTTGTTCTATAAGGTTTGGTCAGTCACCTAGAAGCCGACTTTTCTTATATGTCAGTATTTCTTCCTAAAAGGAAATATTGAGAGAAACATGCTTTGGCATCATCTCTCTGCACTGTTAGCAGCCCCCTGCTGTCCTTTCCTAGGTAAGAGGCTGCCAACTGCTTTGGGACATCCATGGTGAGGGTGCATTGTCCCCAGACTGGCCAAAGAAAACCCAAGTGATCCCTCAAAAACAGACATGAAAAATTCAAATCCCACTGTGAGCTCACAACTCTTTTGGAATTCAAGAATCATGAAAAGTTAATTAAGGCTTTGTCATAAAGAGAGAATAGCAATACCTAATGTGTAGCTGGTGGGTTACCATCTGCATACACAGTTACATTCCCTATGCACAGCTAATCTGGTCCTGCAAGGCTAAGAAATAGGCGCTCTGCCAGATGTTTTGTTAGGTGGACAAATAACACAGCAGGTAGGAATATGGGTATCAGAATCAGACTAACTCATGTTCTCCTCCCATAAACCTCTCCCACTTACTGGGTGTGTGACCTTGGACAAGTTACATAATCTTGCTAAATCTCAGTCTCACCTGATGAAGGGTGATAATGCTATTTATTTCATGCATCTGTCATGAGAATTAATAATATAAAATACCTAAAAACTTAACACAGTTTCTGGCATATGGTATGTGCTTTTTAAACAGGAACAATTATTATTAAGGAAAGAAACTCAGTTGTCGAAAAGATTTTCCAGATTCTGTGTTTCTAAGTAGCCTGCAAATTAATCACACACTATCTTCCATCCCAGCAAAAGATGCTGATAGCTATAAAGCAAATATTTTCTAAATTCCACATTTATTTTTTTCAAAAATTGCTAAAGCCAGTGAGAGTAGTAAAATGAAATTGTGTTATTTGCAGAGATGTGGATGGACCTAGAGACTGTCACACAGAGTGAAGTAAGTCAGAGAGAAAAATATATAATATCGCTTATATGTGGAATCCAGAAAAATGATACAAATGAACTTATTTGCAAAGCAGTAATAGAGATGTAGACGTAGAGAACAAATGTATGGACAACAAGGTGGATAGGGTGGGATGAATTGGGAAATTGGGATTGACATATATACACTACTATGCATAAAATGAATAACTAATGAGAACCTACTGTATTGCACAGGGAACTCTACTCAATGCTCCGTGGTGACCTAAAAGGGAAGGAAATTCAAAAAGGAGGGGATATATGTATATGTATATGTATAGCTGATTCACTTTGCTGTAAAGCAGAAACTAACAGCATTGTAAAATAACTATACCCCAATAAAAATTAATTTAAAAATATTTGAAAAGAGACTACCGAATATTTGAAAGAATATTTGAAAAGGGACTACCTCAAGATAGAGCTGGATACTCCGGGTGGTCAATTAATACTTATCCATCTTAAAAACAAACAAACAAACCAGAAACAAGTTTGATCAACACCCATTACTGGAAAAACTTGATTTATAGCAGTTACAAATAGACCTCTTCTAATTGCACAATTACCCAGTGTTCCCAGAAAAGAATGTAAATGTCCGTAGTTGGATTGGATTAGACATAATACTAGACTAACCACTGGTCAGATGATCCGATCCTAAAGGGAGTGCCAGGACAGGCCACAGACAAGTTTGTGCTGGGTGTGCGCTGGCAGCTGCTTGATAACTCTAAATTTGAAACATAAAAAAAGCCATAGTAAAGGCCAAATGCCCACTGACATATTCAATCAAGGTTTCCTGACGTTCTGAAAAACACCTGGATATAGTTATCCAACTGTTTCTGGGAGTTTGGCTCTCATTGTCTGGCATTTTTTCTGTAGTGAGCACACAGTGAATTAATAGTCCCACGGACTGGCGCTAAGCAGCTTCTAAAGCAAGAGTAAATGTCACTTAGGATTACATTTCAGATGCCTGCGTCAGTCAGCTGGGCTTAACAGGACCCTGAGAACAAAGTCAAGCGGGGGTGGGGATGGGGGGTGGGGGAATAGATGTCATTAGTGCTAGGGGAAACAAAATATCCTTTGTTCGTACATTTCATCTATAAGAGCAATCTCATTCTGTTCTTTCAGAGCTGGTGATTTCAGGAATAAAGGTTGCAACTTGATGAGTAGAAATTCATAGCATGCTGTATTTGCTGAATATTCTGAATCTGCCTCTCAGGCTTTTCTCTCCAGCTTTATCTTATTCTGTTTAGGTGGTTGACCTCCAGGGATGGTGTAAACCAGGCTCTTTTTCCTTTCAGCTCTTGGGTGAGATGCCCAATGGAAGGACCCAAAAGGAGATTGGTGCACGGGGCAGAAAAAGAGGCTGGAGTGTTTATTTCTTCAGTCCCCTCTCTGGGTCTCTCTGCTTGAGGTCACAACTCCAGTTGGATGGCCCTTTCTTGGAACTTTCAGTGATTGTCAGTAACCATTCTGGCTACTTGCTTCCTGTTGTTGCTTACCCCAGGATGCCTCATCACCCTTTGTGGTTTCCCTTAATTCTATCTTTTGTGAATAGTCCCTTTATTCAACTCTGTGCCGTCATCCCTTTTGAGTGGACTATTTCCTGTTGTGACATTGTTTCCAAAGGAGCCTAAAGGAGCCGAAGAAAGAGTGGCTCAGTGTGATCATGGATTTCTATCAGTTTTCCTTACAGGCTTGTTAGGAATTAGAAAATTTAGTAACCTGGGGGTCTGTATATTCCTGACTTTTAGCTCACAGCCTGAGGGGGAATTGAGCCCTTGAGTACTTGGTGGTATGGTGAAGTGAGCACAATGTACACTTGAGAAAAAGAATACATATTTGGAAATTAATATATTTTTAAATAACCCATGGGGCAATAAAGATTTCATGAGGAAAATTGGAAATATTTTGAGCTGAATTAAAATGAGAACAGAACATAGAAATTATGATGTTAACTTTTTTCAGGATGCATGCAATCCTAACATATTAAAAAAAATCAATTATATTTCTATAGTCTAGCAAAGAACAGTTAGAAAATAAAATTTAAAAAATTACCATTTAAAGTGGCATTGGAGAACAAGAAATAATTAGGGATCGTTGGTTGGAAAATAAATGCCCGACATGAGAGTTGTGAATTAAGATTTAGTTGGGGCAAAATGAGCACTATAGCCCAGGAGACAGCATTTCAGAGAGCTCTGAGAAACTGCTACAAAGAGGTGGGGGAAAAGTCAGTATATATGTGATTTTGGTGAAGGGGGAGTACATGCAGTCAAGCACATATTTTTTGCAGAAGGTATCTGCTAGTCTTGAGAAGGTTACTGCTAGTCGCAAGGAGCAGACATCACCATAAAGGAGTTTAGTGCTTTTCTAGATATGAGGAGACGCAAGGCTTGAAATTGTCTCCTGAAAATATCTAACTATCTGAAGACCTGTTCTGCCAGTTTTTTCCAGAGCACAGAGTGCCTCATTTCTGATCTTCACCCTGAACTCCTTTCAGGGGGTGTTGAAGGTCAGCAGCTGCAGCGGCTCATAGTTTAATCCTTGTAGAGGTAGTTGGCAAGTGCCATTTGTAGGTAATAGGTTACATTTAACAAAATATGTGCTTGACCTATATCCTGAAAACTACAAAACATTGCTGAGAGAAATTAACATAAGTGTTCATGGATCAGAAGATTCAATACTATTCAGATGTCAGTTCCCCTCAAAATGCTCTGCAGATTCACTGAAATGTCAGAGCACTTGCAGTCTTTTTTTTTTTGGTAGAAATTGAGCTGCTTCTAAACTTTACATGAAAATGTAAGAAAAAAGAGAAAATACAGGGGAATTAGAATATCCTAAATAATTTCTAGAAAGAAAAAGTTGGATGATATACTGATTTAAAGGATTTCCATAGTTATAGCAATCAAGATAGTGTGGTATTAGTATAAGAAAAAAATAGATCAAGGAAATGCAACATAAACAGAATAGCAAGTCCAGAAATAGACACACATATTGTGTGTGTATGTGTACATAAGTTGAGACTATATGTATTTTCATTTTATTTTATTATAATTTTTTAAAAGTACTTGAAACTTTACCTTATGCTATACGCAAACATAAATTCAAAATGTATCAAAGACGTAAAAGTTAAAACTAAAAAACTTATCAAAGAAAGCATAGGATAAAAAGGATAAAACTTCTTGACCTTGGTATAGAAGATCTGTTAAGACACAAAAACATGATTCACAAAAGAAAAAAGTTGATAATTGGACTAAATTGAAATTTAAACCTTCTCATCAAAAAATACCCTTGAGAAAATGAATAGGCATGAAGCAGAAGACTAAGATGAAATTGTATGTATGTGTGTGTGTATTCAACCTATTTATAAGACTAATTAAAAATGGGTGAAAGATTTAACAGATCTTTCATGTATGGGGATATGTCAATGGCTAATACCTACATGTGAATATGCTTTCTATCACTTACCATTAGGGAAATGAAAAGTAAATCTTCAGCAATATATGACTGCACACCCACTAGAATGACTGAAATTTAAAATGTTGATAATAATGTGTTGGCAAGGTTATAGAGCAACTGGAACTTTCATATATTGTTTTAAAAATGCCAAATCATAACAACCACTTTGGGAAACATTGTGGAAATTTTTATACAATTAAATAAATGTACATTTACCATAAATGCCAGTAATTGTACTTTTAGGGATTTAGTCAAAAGAAAAGGAAACTTAAAACTATACATAGTGTAGACTCTAATATTTGTAGCAGCAAGACTTATAGTAGCCAAAACTGTGAACAACTTAAGTGTCTATCAGCAAGTATAAGGATAAATAAGTTCCATTCAGTGGAATGCTACTCAATAATAAAAATGAGCAATGTACTGATACATTCAACAATGTGTATTAGTTTCAAAAATTTTAAGTTGAAGAAGTCAACACAAAAGTTATGTATTGTATGTTACACTTACGTAAAATTCTAGAAAAGACAAATCTAATTTATAGTTACAAAGAGCTTATAAATGGATTTGGAGTTAGGAGCAGGAATGGCAGGATTGACTAAGGAAGGGGGGCAAGGGAACTTTTTAGGGTAATGCAAGTGCTTATCTTGATTGTGGTGTTGGTTACATGAGTGGATACCTGGGTCCAAACTCATCAAACTGTACCCTTAAAACGGGAGCATTTTATTGAATGTATACTATACCTTAATAAAGTTGATTAAAAATAAAATTAAGAATATATACAAGTATTTCTATTGTTTATTTTATGTTACCAAAGAGTAACAAAAGAAACATTGTAACGAATTTATCATTTTCAGAGAAGAAGCCACACAATGGTTGAAAAACACATTTTTCTTTTAAACTGAAAAACAATTTATTATCCAAGAAAAATAAAAACTCCTTGCAACTATGATGGATTTTGCTAATTAATTGAGTTTACCTTAAATTTTAGTTTTAATGTAGTTTTTTTTCCCCCTGGGGGGAGGTTACTGAAGAGAAATACAAGGGTGTATTTTCATGATGTGAAGAGATACCAATAACTTGAAATAACTAGGTGGAATTCCTCCATAAGATTTCTATAGGCATTACAAACCAGTTATCTAGCTTTCTTTTTTCATATCTTCCTGATGTCTGAATTCTTTTTCTTAGCATTTGTGCCTCTCACCTGTGATCCAAGACCTCCTCTATATTTAATTATCCACGTGTCTCAGAAGTTACCCTCCTACTAAAGCATCATTTTCATATGGAATCATTGTTTTTGCACCTACATTTTAAGAATTTCTCTTTGTAGAACCATTTTTATCTGCTTTTATTATAAAAATGATGTGTGCTTATTATAATTAAAAATAAGAAAGCATATGAATTAAAAATGAGCATTTTCCCCATCTTCTTTTCATTGATGAAGTAAACACCATTAAAGGTTTGCTGTGTATGCTTTTCTATGTCTATAGAAACATAAATATAGGTGTAAGTTGTATATATAGTAGGTTAATAGGTAATCATATTTTATATAGTATTCTGTAAGTTGCTTTTTTATTTAACAGTATAAAGTGAACATCTTTCTAATGTGTGTGTGTATAACTGTTTCTCATGGCTGCAGAGTATTTTATAGCATGCGTGAACCACAGTTTATTCAACCATTTGTCCATTAATAAACATTTGGTTTGTTTTGGTCTTCTCTTTTCTATTATACGCAGTGCTGCTCTAAACATTTCTCTACATATATCTTATATAGTCAGGTTTTTGTTTCTTTGCAATAGAAATCTAGACAGATCTGAGCAGGACCCTAAACACCTTCAATTGTTTGCTCATAACTTTCAAAAATCTTTGTATAAGGAAATAGGGGTTCTTTTTAAAAAGTGAAAAAACTGGCTTACCCACCTCCTACCTCCAATGATTCTGAGATGAAACCCAAGACTTTCTACCTTTAAACAAACATCCTCAGTGTCTTTAAAACAGACATTCTTAGAGCCACGTTTTAGGATACACTTCAAATCTTAATTATCTTGGGCAAGTTGCATAGCATTTTTGAGTTTCACTTTCCTCATTCTCCCACACTAGAATGTAAAATCCACCAAGGTGAGTAGTGTTTATCTGTTTAGTTAACTAATGTAGAGCCTAGAACCATGCCTGGCACATTGAAAAGACATAAGTATTTGATAAGTAAAAGAATAAATAAACGAATGAATAAATCTGTGAAATGGAATTAATACCTACTGGATAGGATTGCTTTTAGGTTTCAGTACCATAATGCATCTAACACTAAACTGTAAACAGTAAGTATTAACTCATTTTTTTCCTTTACATTTTCAAAAAGCCAGCTACAACCCAATGGATAATGTTAAAACAACAATAAGTATAATAAAAGAAGGAAAATGAGCTGGCCAGTTCAATGACACAGACATGATATGCTGTATTTTTTTAATAGAAGGGTTATATAGGTCATTCTGTACCCTACCGTTTCTTTACCAAAAAATCCATCAAGATGGGAATATTAACTTATTTCAGTAGCTTTGTGGAATGTGAAAAATATGTCATAGAGTGCTAATGTTGCTTGCTATCATAAATCAAACTGAGTGTGTGTTTGTAGAAGCAGAGGGATATTTCTGAGGCTAATGGGAGATCTATTTAGTTTTTAGAATTATCTTGACTAGTCAAAATTTAAGGACAAAACAGATACTTCCAGATACAGTGAAATATATTATTTATCCAGATTGTAACTGACATTATTTTTCTCTGGGCTATTTCCCTTTCCACTGTTAACAAAGGAAATGCATTGGTCTAAGAGACAGACAAATCTTTGCAAAGTTTTAGGTTTACTAAGTTATGATGGAAAACTTCATCTTCTCATTCATATTAACTTATTGTTTAATTGGTCATTTAACTTCATACTCTGTGAGCTTCTGTGAAACAGTATAGTCATTCATGTAGTTGTAAATACAGTTGTATTGCTGGAAAATTCCTGGAATGATGAATTCCCCAAATGGAAAGTTAAGATTTAGCCCTAAGAGCTTTAGAGACAAGATAAACATAGAATTTCAGTACAACAAATAGGTAGTATTGTACTGGAAAGAGTAAAAGAAACTCATAAGGCATTTTGTGTGTGTGTGGGGAGGTCAAGTTAATTAGTATGCTTTATCATAAAAAAAAATGAAAGCACTTTCAAAATATCAGCTATTTCTCATAAAAAATTAGACAAGGAAGACATTTTACAAGTGAACATAACATTAAGATCATATCTTTATAGTGAGTTAAAGTGGAATATTATGGAACATCTTGATGAGGCAGACTAGTTTATTTTGTCAGTCATTCTGAGTAATTGAGGGAGGCTTGGGAAGTTAACATATAGGTAGATTCCATTATGACTTATGATTGGATGTGATTTCATAGAACTGATGTTTGTTAATATAACAATCTAAGAAAAAAAGGAAGGGAGCAGGATTTTTGCCCCAAAGGGGAGTATTTCCTATTACCACATGTTTCATCTCAGAGGTGAAAGTAAAACGGATGCAGAGAGAAGGTAAATAACTTGCTCAAGGTATATAGCTATTAAGAAGCACAACCAGAACAAAAAATGTCTTTGACATAATAAAGAAATAAAATCCTTGAAATTTCTGACTCATATTAGATTTATAAATTAAACTGGTTGCCAAATAATCTTCTACCATTTCTTTGGTGGAGAGTATTACATTAGTCAGCTGGATGTTGTTTCCTAGACACCTTTTCATGCGGAAGGTGGGTTTATTTGGACTTCATCTGACTCCATAGATGGTGATGGCTAGTTCATACAAGCAGGGCTGCCTTGTACATTTCTGGTATCCAGCTGCCCTAACCACATTGCCTCTTCTGAAACCTGTTTTTTATCAGGCTAAATATCTAGATTTGTATTTGTTTTAGACATTGAGTATTTTGCTCTTTGGCAGGAATTGTGACTGTTAGCAATTTCAAACTCTAGGTTGTAGTTTCACCTACGTGAGAAAGAAAGTTTGGCTTCTTTGGATGCTTAAGTGAATTCCCACATCCATGATAGGCAAGGTGAGCTGTGTTCTTTGTGCAGACAGAATGTCCCCTGGGTCCTGTTGCAGATTCTCGGAATGTTCTAACTCCTGGTTACCACCACTATGGTATCTGTCTATTCAGTCTGAACGTGGCTGGAGCAGGTTGAGCCAAGTGGGTGGGAACTTGATCCAGGTAAATAAACAGGATTAGATCGTGTTACCAGCTGAGCCGGCACTTTGAACTAAGGCTCAGAGGTGGGAAAAGGAAACTGGAGGAATTGGTGAATCTGTGGTGTCGATGGGTTTGTTTTAATAATGATGGGAGACTTTCTTGAAGGGAGTGGGGCTTAATCTGCCTTCTGTAGGTTTCTGAAATCAGCCTGGTTTAACTGTTTCAAAGGAGCCAGGGTTTATTTGGTAAGGAACTGTGGAATTCCTTATCCATCAGGGAGGCTTGAACATGGATAAGGAGCTGGCTGTCCAGTGGGAAATACATACAATTTTATGGTTAAAAAACTGTGTTCACTGAGCAACCACAGAATTAGAAAAAATAATATTTGATAAAAAAGATGTCCACCTCCAGACTTCAGATTCTCTTCCTTGCGTAATAGCAGATTTCAGTGCAACTTCTTCTCTAAGTAATTAATACATATGAAAGATCCATCAGAGACACACGCTGACTGAATTCATTAGGAGCCATTAAAAAATATATCAACGAAAAGGACTTAATATTTCCAGTATGAGGAAGTAGGTATGCTTGTATTTGTTCAATGAATGAGTTAATTAACTCTTAAAAATTTGTTAGATGTTTGTTCATCTTGTTTGTCCATGTTTTGTTGGCAGTAAAAGACAGAGTAAAACTCCAGCAACTATCTGCGTGATGTAAATGAAAAGCTATCCTGAAAGTGCTGGGTGATATTTTTCTCTGAGATGACCTTTAGCGAGTGTCATGCTGTGTTCTCTAGAAGTTGTTAACTCTCATTACATATTTCACACACCCTCAACATCAAGCTTCCTACATTATTTGTGACAGGTCTCCAATCACAGAATGTTCTTTAAATAATGCTCCCAACGTTTCAATCTTGCCATCTCTCATGAGAGTTTGGCCCAAGCAAACATTTTTTCATAAAACAACAAACAAATTTATTTAAATCTGTATTTAAAAAACCTCATAAAATCTTTTATTTAAATGCTATTCAGAATGTAATGCAGTTTTCTGAAAAAGGGGGAAGGGAGCTAGTATTCACTGAGTGCCTGCTTTGTGCCAAGGGCATGTCATGTTTTTTCCTAATCAATTCTCAACACAAATTCAAGAGGTGGGTATTAGGCTCTATTTACAGAAGAGGAAATTGAAAGTCAGAGGTAAAAATGCTTGTTCAGGGTCACAGAGTTAATACTGAGCAAGGATTTGAGCTTGAGTCTGCAAGACACCAAACCTCTTCCTCCTTCTCTTACACTCTTGTCAGTCGGAGGGAATTACCAAACTTTAGGGTGCCATGGACTGTACAGCTGCAAAGGGAAGTGTTAAAATATACTTAAGTTCAGGAAACAACTAACTTAGTACCTAGCATCTCAAAACAACTGAAATCAAACAACAACACAAAACAAACACCACCACCAAAAATCCTAGCCTCATGAAAATCCTCATATCTTCTGCCAGAGGAGACTTGAGATGTTTTGTCCAGACAGTTTTAAAATACCAACAAGAAGAGTTCAACTATCTAATTTCGGAAAGAAAAATATAAAATCATTAAAATAAATAATGTTCACTCCCACACAATATCCAAAGAAAGGAGAGATTTACTTGAATCATTTAGTTTTCTCTGCCAGGATTCATGTAATGATTTAGCATTTTGATAACATTTTCAGTAACTTATATTCTGTTTAATAACAATCACACACCCTGAAAATCCTCAAAGTAACTATGGACACATAAGAAAAGTAAGCACTCTTGTAGGATGCTTTTTTATCTTAAATGGATGATAATTAAATACTGTGCTAATAAGTATGCGAAAAGCGTTTACTGAGTACCTGAGTTAGGTGCTTTTTATGTCAAGACCACACTGCAGTTGGTAAAAGGGACAAGGATCAGAACAGAAAAGCAAAGGTTAAAATCAGCAACAAAAATTTACCACATAAGCCCCATATATGGAAAAAGAACAAACTATTTGACATTAAATGTAAAAGAAAGTTTAGTGTAAAACAAACAAGTTCCCTGGGGAAGGGTTAATTAAAGGGGCATTTTAAACTGTGTGTATTCAGACAGGATCTCAATCTCACTAAGCACTGTGTTGAAGCTTTATGTGGTTCTATTTCTGAAGGAGTCCATTTTCTCTTCTTTTTTCTTTTTATGATGATGGCAGATAAAGATGCCTTTCCGGAACATGTGCAGATACTGGAGGTTTTGCTTGAGAGTAATTAGAATTCTCTATTTCCAGTTCAAGACCAGGCTAACAGATGTTTATTTTCTCTGGAAAAATAAGTTTTTGTGGACTTTTCTGGTCACTCAGTTTTTCTATGTATGCTTTTAGCCTTTGCAAAGGCCACTGCTATCAAGAAATAAGAGATACTGTCATTGGTTCAATGAAGAATTTTACCTACCTGACAGAATTCAATTGTCTGTTTTTCAAGATTTTTTTTAAAAAAGTATCTTTAAAAATTATTATTAATGCTATAGAGATTGAATTAATCAAATTTCTAGGTTAATGATGCACTGTTATTGGTACATTTAACTCTTTGCTCTTGTTCAAATTTACCCATTCATTTCATCTGGCTACTTCCTTTCCTGTTCTTCCCAAAGTAACCAATTTAATGTAATATATGCAAATGTGCATATGTACATTTTTAATACAAAGGGAATATTTCCTCAAACAAAAATTTGGGTGATATTTTTTGGACTGTGAAATATTTACTGCTGTTTTAAAATTTCTCCAAATTTGTAAAGTAAATAAACTTATTTAATATAAAAAATAATAAAAATTACTCTTAATGCTAATTGTATGAAATATGAAACAGGAGTAAAATAAGGAAAATGTAATCCATGACCCTATCACTCATTATTAATATTTTAGGATATTTATATATTCATTCATTCATTATGTCTGTTCAATCTCTCTCCACATGTACACCTTTTTCAGCACCTATTTTGTGCCAAGTACTGCATAGGAATGCAATAATGAGCAAAACAGATAAAATCCCTGCTCTCAGAGCATCCAGTGTGTGTTTTGGGAGAGGGCACAGGTAAATATCAACCAAATAATCACACATATATGTAATAGCCACTGTGATTTAGTGCTATGAAGAGAAATATATGACACAATGAAAGATATTAAGAGGAAATATCAGATAACTAGGAAGAAATAAACATATGATAATGAGATATTGAGGAAAGTATCTTATCAGATAAGTTCTTCAATGAAGAAGATTTGAGAAAATATTAAGGCTGAGTGGAAAATAAGAAATAGAAAGTGTGGAGTAAAGAAAGAAGGGAGGAAAAGAACTTCCAGGCAAAGGGAGCAACCTATGTCAAGACTCCAAAGGGAAATGCAGAAGGTGCATTTGATGAGCATAAAGAAGGTCAGAGAACCTGGAGCACAGAATAGAATGATGAAGAGTTACCAGACACCAGACCATAGTTTTTCTTTTAGGTTGTTATCAGTTTTGATCTTTATCATAAAGGCAATGGAAAATCATTGTACTGTTTTAAGCAAAGGACTTGTATAATGAGATTGGCTTTTTAAAACGTCATGCTGCTTGCAAAGCTGCAGAGGAAATTGGAGGAGAGGCCAAAATGGATTCAAGTAGAAAGATTTGTAGGTTTTGATAGTAGTACATAAGAGCTATGACAATTGCATAGACCCGGCTGATAGTGGAGAGAAAGAAAATGTGGGCAAATTCGAGAGATACCTAGAAGCTTAAACAGATAATACTGGTCATGGATTCTGTGTGAGAGGTTAGGGAGATTGCCTTACACTGACCCCTAAGTTGTTGGCTGACCTAACTCAAAAGAAGATAAGTACTGTGACAGGAAAGAGTTAAGGTAATTGGGTTTGAGGGAAGTTTCTGAATTTAGCTTTGGGCATGCTGAATTTACTGCTTCAGACTTTTACGAGGTATCAGTAAGCAATTGCGTGTGGATGTTTAGGGTTCACACAAGTGGTCTATGCTGGTAAGATGTATTTGGGGTTCCTGGGGCAAGATGGTAATTGAAGCTATACGTATGGCTGGCTGTGCACAGCTGGGTTATTTTTTCCTTTTTAAGCCAATTCCTCACTTAAAGTGATAGTGCCGAAAGAATAATGTCTAATAAGCTTGTGATCAGATGTGACTTAATATTTTCCCATAGGAAAAAGCATCTATAACTCTTCCTTATACACTAAAGTTTGGGTATGAAAAAATTTAAGGTTGTTTTAAATATTTTAAAATATTTTTGTCCTGTTCTTACACTGAAATTTGATTACTTCATTTATACTGTAGAGGAAATAGCACCTGCCAGCTAGCACATACAAGCTAGAGCACATACTCTATATAATAGTGACTTGAGCACACAAGGAATTATTTTTTTTCATGTAAATGGAGTCTAGAAATTGCTCTCTGGGGTCAGTATATTGGCTCCACAGTCATCAGGGTTCTAGGATTAGAACATGACTTAGGACCTTAAGGTTGCCTTATGATCCAAGATGACTGCTACACCTCCAGCCATCACACCTGCACTCCTGGAAGCAAATATAAAGCAGAAGAGAAAGGTACTGTCTATCCACAGCTACAAGGGAAGTTGAGAAATGCCATCTTTTAAAAGGACACTTTGCCATCTGAAATAATGTCTATTCTCCTCTTCTGTTAGTGAGGAAGAGGGGGACAAGGAATATGGGTAGGCAGATAGATCTTTCTGTCACAGAACATGTGGAGATTGGGTTTAATTCCAGGTCCTGATGTTAATGGGCTTTATTACATTTAAAAAGCCCTCTGTGAAGAATAAATGGCATACTATATGTGAAAATGTTGTTTAGTAAATGATATAAAGTTTTAGCCATTGTTATTATTTCCAAAGTGACTAGCTCTGTAGGTACTTGAAAAGTAGTTCAATTTTTGTTATAAATGTTGAAAGACTACTTGGATTTCAAAATTACTGTTCTAGAAATAAAAGTTATTCTTATAAATGTATGACTGTTCCTTTTCCATAGCTATAATAAATATAATTTTGTATCTTGCTTTCCTGTTTAATATTACATTCTAGGCATTGCCCGTTTTCACATAATGCCCATAGCCATCAATTTTAGTGGCTGTATAAAACAACAGAATCATTATTTTGTAAATTTGCTGTTATTTCAGTAATTTTTATGAGTGAAGAGCCCACTTCATTTTTTCTGTGATTCATGCATTATTGCATTCTTTTAATATTCCAGAAAAGAAACTTTTATGGAGTATAATCTATTAACATTTTGAATCACTATGTTGTACACCTGAAACTAATATAATATTGTAAACCAACTGTATCTCAATAAAACTATAAAAAGGCAAACGAAAAAATTTCAGAAAAGTATTAAATACTGTAGAAAGTAGGAAATTTTGTCTTTTTCCTCATTTTAAAGGGGTCATTTCTTGTGGTGAGAGTTATTGATTTACTCCTATTTTCTCTAAACTGTTATCTAGCATATTTGTTAAATTTCACAGTTTGTAGCTTCTAATGAGAGAATCATTTAAATTTTATATATCAATGTGATATATTTTATTAATGGACTTCCTAATGTTAGATCTTTGTATTCTTAGGAGAAATTTACTCTCATAGATAATTTTCTTGCAATGCTATTGAATAGTTTGAAATCATTTTAATTATTAAAAAAATTAGTTTACTAATTAAATAGTTACTTGTGGCATGTAATAATAATAGGAACATATGTATTTTACCATGTGTCATTTATTATTTAAGCATTTTATGTAATTCATTTAATCCTCTCAATAATTCCAGCACTCGGTATATTGTCATCCCCACTTTGCCGATGAGACAGCTGAGGCACTGTTTCTACCACAGTGGAAATCAGTGTTAAATTAGCTTCATAAAATACATTGAGTAGTTCCCCCTTTTTTTTAGTACTCTGATATTTCATAGGGTATAGAGACGAGTTACTTCTTGAACATTTGAATGAACTCACCAGTAAGTCCAAATTCCCCCACAACCTTTGGGGAGGAGATTCTTTTAAATTATTTCCATGTCTTTCATAGTTATAGCTCAGCCAAATTTACTGCTTCATCATGAGTTGCTGTTGATATGGCAGAAAGTGGCTACGTGTTCGGTAACTCTGGGTTTCTCTCAGGGAACACGGGATGCCAGCTTTGCTCAGCCTCCCTTGCAGCCGGTGGCCTTCCAGTTAGGCCAGCAGAATGTGGATGGAAATGATGTATGCTACTTCCATGACAGCCTTAAAATGGTCCATGTGACTGACTTCCATGGTTATCTTCTCTCTTGTCTAGATGGCTGTAAGTGGAGGAAGGATGCTAAAGTCACTGCTTAAAGAAAAGCTGCCCAGGAGTCAACCAACTCACAGTCAGTTTGCCGTGAGTAAGAAATAAACCTTTATTGTTTTGAGCCACTGAGACACATTGCTTGTTACAGAAGCTAACGTTATTTACCCTAATATAGTTGGTAAATAAAAGTTTGCCAGAAAAGTGGACATTTTATTCATGCTTTCAAATTTATTAGCATGGGGTTACAAATTTCTTAAAATTTTAAGCCTTTGTGCTGTTATTTTTCTCTTTTAAAAAGTTATACTTTTCTCGATCCCAATTTTGTCTATTATTTTGTTTATATTTTCATCTTTTCACTTTTCTAAAGAAGACTTAATTTTATAGTTTACTTTATTAGCTTTTAGTGTGAGGCTAGTATGGCCTGTATGCTTTCTCTTTTCTCCCTTCCTTCCTACATATTTAATGATATTTCCTTTGTGGCAGAATATTTGATTCATATTTTTTAGATATTCCATATAGGCTTGAGAGAATATGTGTATTGTTTATAATATTTGCAGATTTCAGGAGTGACTTAATTCTTTCTAGTGTAAGTGTATTATTCAAATGTTATGTATTTTCCATTAGATTTCAGCATGTCAATATCTTTTAAAATTTCAACCAGTGTTTTAGTCCTTACTCCTGTGTCCTGGATTTACTCAATTTATTCTTTTATTTTTTAATTTTTTTAACATGTTTATTGGAGTATAATTGCTTTACAATGTTGTGTTAGTTTCTACTGTATAACAAAGTGAATCAGCTATATGTATACATATATCCCCATATCCCTTTCCTCTTGCTTCTCCCTCCCACCCTCCCTATCCCACCTCTCTAGGTGGTCACAAAGCACAGAGCTGATCTCCCCGTGCGATGCAGCTGCTTCCCACTGGCTATTTTACATTTGATAGTGTATATATGTTAATACTACTCTCTCACTTCGTGCCATCTTACCTTTCCCCCTCCCCGTGTCCTCAAGTCCATTCTCTAGTAGATCTGCCTCTTTATTCCTGTTCTGCCCCTAGGTTCATCAGAACCATTTTTTCTTTTTTTTTTTTTTTAGATTCCATATATATGTGTTAGCATACAGTATTTGTTTTTCTCTTCTGACATACTTCACTCTGTATGACAGACTCCAGGTCCATCCACCTCACTACAAATAACTCAATTTCATTTCTTTTTATGGCTGAGTAATATTCCATTGTATATATGTGCCACATCTTCTTTATCCATTCATCTCTTGATGGACACTTAGGTTGCTTCCATGTCCTGGCTATTGTAAATAGTGCTGCAATGAACATTGTGGTACATGACTCTTTTTGAGCAATCCCAGTAGTGGGATTGCTTAGTCATATGGTAGTTCTATTTTTAGTTTATTAAGGAACATCCATACTGTTCTCCATAGTGGCTGTATCAATTTACATTCCCACCAACAGTGCAAGAGACATATAACATTGTGTAAGTTTAAGGTATGAAAAATGTTGATTTGATACATTTATAACTTGCAGTATGATTGGAACTGTAGTGTTAGCTAGCACCTTTATCACATCACATAATTATCATTTCTTTATCACATCACATAATTATCATTTCTTTCTTGTGGTGGGAATAATTAAGATCTAGTCTCTTAACAAGTCTGAAGTTTATAACACAATATTGTTGTCTGTAATCACTTCCCTATGCATTAGATCTTTTGGACTTACTTATCTACTAGCTGCAACTTTGTACCCTCCTATATCTCTCCTATTCCCCCACTGGGGAATCATTTTACTCTCTGGTAAACATCATTTTACTCTCGGTTTTTAATGAGTTTGGCTTTTTTTAGATTCCACATATAGCGATATCATACAGTATTGGTCTTCCTGTGTCTGACTTATCTCATTTAGCATAATGCCCTCAAGGTCCATCCATGTTGTTGCAAACGGCAGAGACTCCCTCCTTCTCATGGTTGAATAACATTTCATTGTGTATGTGCATATCATATCTTCTTTCTCCATTCAGCCTTTGAGGGACATGTAGGTTGTTTCCATATCTCAGCTGTTGTGAATAATGCTGCAGTAAACGTGGGAATGTATATGTTTCTTTAGTATCCTGTTTTCATTTCCTTTGGACATATACCCAGAAGTGGAATTGCTGGATCATATGGTAATTCTGTTAATTGTTTTAGGAACCTTCATATTGTTTTCCATAGGGGTGTACTGATTTATATTTCCACCAACAGTAGCCAAGTTTTTCCTTTTCTCTACATCCTTGTCAACATTTGTTATCTCGTCTCGATGATAGTCATTTTCACAGGTATGCCGTGATATCTCATTGTGGTTTTGATTTATGTTTTCCTGGTGGTTAGTGATATTGAGCACCTTTTTACACAACTGCTGATAATTTGGATGTCTTATTTGGACAAATTTCTATTTAGTCCCTCTGCCAATTTTTTTCCCTATAGTATAGTTGATTTACAATATTGTACTGGTTTTGGGTATACAACATAGTGATTCAATATTTTTATAGATTATACTCCATTTAAAGTTATTTAAAAAATAATGGCTGTATTTCCCTGTGCTGTACAATATATCCTTTATACTTACTATTTTATACATAGTAGTTTGTGTCTCTTAATCCCATACCCCTATCTTTCCCCTTTCCCCACTGGTAACCACTAGTTTGTTCTCTACATCTGTGAGTCTGTTTCTGTTTTGTTACATATATTTGTTTGTTTTACTTTTTAGGCTCTACATGGAAGTGATAACATACAGTATTTGTTTTTCTCAGTATGACATTTCACTAAGCATAATACCCTCCTGGTCCATCCACATTGTTGCATATGGCAGAATTTCATTTTTTTAATGGCTGAGTAGTATTCCATTTTCTGTGTGTGTGTGTGTGTGTGTGTGTGTGTATGTGTTTGTGTATAGCACATCTTCTTTATCACTTCATCTGTTGATAGGCACTTAAGTTGCTTCAATATCTTGGCTATTGTAGGTAATGCTGCTATGAACACTGGGGTGCATGTATATTTTTGAATTAGTGTTTTAGTTTTTTGAGGAACCTCCATACTGTTTTCCATAGTGGCTGAAACCAATTTACAATCCTGACAACAATGTACTAGGGTTTCCTTTTCTCTACATCTTTTCCAACATTTGTTATTTGTAGACTTTTTGATGATAACCATTTTGAAGGGTGTGAGTGGATATCTCATTGTGGTTTTAATTTGCATTTTTCTGATGATTAGTGATGTTGAGCATCTTTTTCATGTGCCTGGAGGCCATCTATATGTCCTCTTTGGGAAAATGTCTATTCAGGACTTCTGCCTATTTTTAATCTGATTGGTTGTTTTTATTGATGCTGAATTGTATGATCTGTTTATATATTTTGAAATGTTAACCCCTTATGAGATATATGGTTTGTAAATATTTTCTTCCCTTCAGTAGGTTGCTTTTTCATTTTTGTTGATTGTTTCTTTTGCAGTGGAGAAGTTTTTATGTTTGATGTAGTCCCACTTGTTGATTTTTACTTTTGTTGTTTTGTGCTCTTGGTTTTATATCCAAAAAATCATCACTGAGACCAATATCAAAGAGCTGCTTCCCTATGTTTTCATCTAGGAGTTTTAAGGTATCATGTTTTATGTTTAAGACTTTGATCCATTTCAAGTTAATTTTTGTGAGTAGTGTAAAATTGAGGTTCAATTTCATTTTTCTGCCTGTGTTTATCTAGTTTCCTCAGTACCATTTGTTGAAGAGACTATCCTTTTCCCATTGAGTATTCTTGGCTTCCTTTTCAGATATTAATTGTCCACATATGTGGAGCTTTAATTCTGGGCTCTCTGTTGTTCCATTGATTTGTGTGTTTATTTTTATATCAGTATCATACTGTTTAAATTACTATAGCTTTGTAGTATAGTTTGAAATCAGTAAGAGTTCTACTTCTTTATTCTTATAGTTTCTTTGTCTAAGCCCAAAGTTGGCAGAAGGAATGAATTAAAGATCAGGGTGGAAATAGAGAACAGAAAAACAATAGAAAAGATCATAGAAATTAAGAGTTGATTTTCTCAAAAAGATAAACAAAATTGACAAACCTGTAGCTAGACTAAGAGAAAAAGAAGACTCAAATAGATAAAATCAGATATGAAAGATAATACAACTAATAGTATAGAAATATATAGGATCATAAGAGACTACAGTGAACAATTGTATGCCAATAAATTAGATAATCTAGAAGAAATGGATACATTCCTAGAAACATATAACCTACCAAGACTGAATCGGGAAGAAATAGAAAATCTGAACACACCAATAATGAGTAACAAGATTGAATCAATAATTAAAAAGCTTTCAACACAAAATAACACTAGGACCAGATAGCTTCACTCATGAAATCTACCAAAAATTTAAAGATTAATGCCAATCCTTCTCACACTTTTCCAAAAAATTGAAGAGGAGGGAACATGGGGACCCTCCCAAACTCGCTCTATGAGGCTAGTATTACCCTAATATCACCAGCAAGATAAGGAAACTACAAGAAAACTTAGACCCATATCCCTGATGACTATAGATGCAAAAATTTTCAACAAAGTATTAGCAAGCAAATTCAGGATCACATTAAAAGGGTTATACACCATGACCAAGTGGACTTTGTCCCTGGAGTGCAGGAATGATTCAATGTATTTAAAGCTCTATCCTTGTGCTGCATGTTCACGTGTCTGTCTCACACATTTGGACCTGTGTGAGAGGTTCTTTGGGATATAAAGCCTATGAGTGGAACTCGTAAGTACTGCCATATTGCTTTCCCAATTGGCTGTTCAAGTTTACACACTCACTAGCATTTTTGGAAGGTGAATTTCTTAATAAATTTTCCAATTAATAAAAGCATATTAGAGTTTATTTGAGGTTCTATATATGTTTTGCCCAGTTTTGGCATTTTATATTTTTCTACACATTTATCCACCTCATCTGTTTTTTAAAGTAGTTTTATTCATTATTTCTTTATTATTATTATATTTCTTTTGGGTCCATAGTTCCCCTTTCCATTCTGTATTTTATGCAGTAGTATCTTCTCTACTATTTTCTTCACTAGTCTTGACAAAGGTTTGTCTATCTTATAAATCTTTTCAGGGAACTGGTTTAGGTTTCGGTTTTGCTAAACTTTTACATGGATTTTCTTTCGTAAGGAACATCTGGGTGTCTGATTTTTTTTCTTAACCTTAATTGTATAACTTTCTTCTTTGCTGTTTCTTTGTCCTATTTTATTGATTGTCTTCCATCTTCTTGAGTTGGATACTTCACTTATATTTTTAATAATTTCTTGTTTTTAAAACAAATATATTTAAGGCTATAGAATTGCTTCTGTGTATTGCTTTCACATATAAATTTTGACATGTAGTGTTTTTATCACAATTCAGCTTCAAGTATTTCTTTCTTCCTTCCTTCCTTTATTTATTTCTTCCATAAGACAAAGATTATTTGGTAAGATACCAATTTTCAAACATATGTAATTTTTAGCTTTCATTTTATTATTAATTCATATTTTTATTGCATTTTGTTAGAACACATTCAATGTTTTCTTGGTCCTTTGGAATGTTTTGAGTTTGCCTTTGTAGCCTACTAGCTATTTTTCTAACTGTTCTGCTGCTGCTCAAAAGCAAATCATATTCCTTGTTTGTAGGATATAGAATTATCTGTATGTATTTCATACCTAAGATTTACTAATTGTATTGTTGAGACCATTGATGTCTAAGACTATTTTAGAGGGCTTTATAAATTTTTGAGATGGACATAATATTAAATTCTCCAAGTATATTTTCTGGTTTCATTCTTTTTAATCCTCTAGGTTTATAAGTTGTTGCTTAAATACATTTTGATATAGTCTATATTGTTAAGTGGATGTTTGTTTATAATAGCTACATCATTGTCCCTATTTTTTTCCCCTTGAATTTAAAATTGGAATTAGACTATTCCAGTTTAGATCTTGATTTCCTTAACAGCTTCATGACATTAGGCAATCTACTTAACCATTCTAAGCCACAATTTTCTTATCTTTACAATGGTTATTATAATACCAACCTCATAATGGTATTGTGAAGATTAAATACGTTGATACATCTAAAGCATTTAGAATAGTGACTGGCATATTCTAGTTCTCAGTTAATGGTAGTAATTAGTTATTAAACATTAAGGCTGATAAAGCATAAAGGACAACTGAATAAAATAACTAACTGCTCAAGGGAGAAATATTGATAAAGTAAATATAAGTAATTTATTAAAATATGATTACAATAACAAATATAAAATAAAAATATCTTTATCTTGAAAGTTTTCATATTTAAATTAGTTGACTTCAGAAAAAAATATATATACAACTGGAAGTCTAAGAAAGGCCAGGAAGCTGAAAAACAAAACAAAAAATCCTAAATCCCCAAGAAATAAGTGTGTTAAATTTCTTGACTGGTAAGTGTGAGACAAAAGTTATTTTGTGTGTTTATGATAATAATGACTATAAATAACTATTTGTGAAAAAACTATAAATCATTATTAGAATTTTAAATGGAGTAACTTTCTTACAAATTACTGTAGAAGAAAAACTTCAACAAAACATAGTCAATTGCCCTCAATTTGTTGAAGAAGGGAGAGATGAGCCCCAGGACAGAGTCTTTGGCACTACAGAGCCACTGCTACCAACTCCTATTTGGTGCTGCATCACTAGGAAACATCTAGTTGTCAGAGGTTTTTCTCTAAACTCTCAAAATGAAGGAACACTGGAGGGACACTGTCTCCTTAAGTTGTAATTTTTTAGCCTTGGGAGTTTAGAAGGGAGAGAGACAGAGGAGAGGATCATTATGCAGCCAAGCTGTTTACACCTGGTTTAACAGTGCTTTCATGGTGCTGAGTGGTTCATGCCTATTTCTAAGGTGAAGGCCATGATTACCTTGACCCAGGGTAGAGGCCAGCGATGCTGCCAAACATCCTATAGTGCACAGGACATCTCCCCGTGACAAAGGATTACCTGCTCCAAATGTAATATTTTTCTCTCATTATTTACTTCTCTTGGCTGTGCTCATTTTTAAAGCACTTTATTTTGGCTTTCATTCTTATAGTTCATAGACACAATGTCTACTTGGGTCTTGTTAATGACATTGATCAGGGATTGTTCAAAATATTATGTTGATTCTTGAATCAACTTTTTCACGTTTCTGCTGATTTGAGTGAGATATATTTTGTATTTTTATTATTTCTATTGAGAATAAGCATCTCTAAATATATTTATTGTCATTGGTGTTTCTCTTTTGTGGATCGCTCATTGATTTTTCTATTGAATTTTTAAGTAATTTTTAAAAGTTTGTGCCACAATGTAGTTGAGTTCATTATTAATTAAGCATATTAAATTATTTTTTGTTTGGCTGTTCATCTAACTTTGTTCCTTTTGTCACTGAAATTTTAGTATTTGCAAATTTATCATTTCCTCTCTTTTCTTTTATGCTTTAAAATTCCTGTTTACAAAATTGTTCCTAACTTCTATATGGTGAAGATAAGTTTTTCTTCTAAAACATTACTGTTTGACTATTAATTATTAGGTGTGCAATTCATCTGGATTTATTTTTGTTTTGCATTGAGATCTCATTTTATCTATTTCTATACAGATATAGCATATATGCATTCATTAAATGTATACATTTATTAAAAGTCTACCCTACCCAACATATCAAATTCTCACATATTCATAGATCTATTTCTAGTGAATCTATTGTATTTCATTGTCTACTTATGTATCTCTAAGCAAAACCTACATTATTTACTACAGCATTATGACAAATCATGAAATCTGTTAGAGGTATGCAACTGGGGGGGATACTTGATCATTATTCAAAATTGCCTTGACTTTTCTTTTGCTTCCATATGAATTTTAAAATTAGCTTGTAATCGATTAGAAAAATATGTTGTTTTTTAAATTAAAATGTAATGAAACTTGTAGATTAATTTGGAAGCAATTACCATCTTTATAATATCAAGTCTTGTCATTCATAGAGAACTATGTTTTCTTTTGTTTGTATTATCATCTATGCCCTTTAATAGAGTTAGAATTTCCTTATACAAGTCTTTATGCATTGTTTGTTAGATTTCTTCCTAAGTACCTTAAAATTTCTGTTGCCATTGTGAATGGAATTTTTTTCTTTTTTCTTAATATATTTTATAATTGGTTATGAATGTGTCCATATATCTATATGAGCATAAATAAGTAAGAATGTGTATGAATCTCGCCAAGTCATTTAAACTCTTCAAGGTTCGGTTTCCTCATACATAAAATTGAGATTAAAAACATATTCACAGGATATGATTCATTAGAATTAAATCAATTCTAGGTATACAAACAAAAAAGATGACTGGCATTTGTTAATGTTTTTAACCTCCCTTTTCTATAATGCTACATTTTAAAGAAAGAATACTCAACCATCTAATATCATCACTAAAAAATATGTGAGAATTAGCTGGCTAATTTAGATACCACTTTGGGGATAAAAATCACAATTTGGCCTACATTTATCCCTTTGCTTTCAGGAGGCATCCCTAAAGGACTGATTTTAGAGTATTTAGAAGTGCCCCAGAGAACGTACTGGTATAGAGCAGAGAAGATAGCTTTAGGAAAATTAGCTCATCCTGATTCCAGTTTCTTATTATGCTATTAACTAGTTGATATTAGGCTAGATATTATATAACTTTGAGGCTTACTTTCTTCTCTCGAGTGAAGAATTTTGATTATCTGTATGATTACTTTCAGCTCTTAAATTTTATAATTCTGTCATATCTTTTTCAAGAAATACCAGTGTAGATGCTTAACTTGGGCCTATATTAACTTTTCAAACTTGTGGCCTAAATGACTTTCTATAAAGAAGCCAAAAGACCAATGTATCATGAGTCTTTTTATTTCAGCTATTCCAGATCAGAATTTTGGCAAGTTAAAAAATCTAATTAATTAGCTTTGTAAAATGGTCAAAGTGTACCATGTAAATAAAGATTGTCAAGTTAGATATTTTTAAAAAGACCCATATATGCCACATAGATGCTGTCTACAATTATCATACTTTAAATATAGTGATACAGATAGTTTAGAAGGAAAACAATGGGAAAAGGTATACAACTTAAACCCTAATTTAAAGAAAGCTACACTACTATCAGTTATTGCAGACTTTAGAAAAAAGAAAATTACCAGGATGAAAGAGGAACATCACATATTTATAACAGAGTTAACTCACTGAGAAGATAATAATAATCCTAAATGTATATGTACCTAACAACAGAGTTTCAAAATAAAACAAACAGAAGAAATAGAAAGATTCATAATTATATTTGGCGATCCAACACTCTTCTCAAAGTAACTGGTAAAACAGAAAAGAAAATCAGTAAAATATTGATGATCAGAGGAACACTACCCATCAACTTGACTTTGTTAGATTTCTTCATAGGTGCCTTAAAATTATAACTTCTAATGTAAAATTATAAAATTATAGCAACAAAATAGACTCTTGTCTTGTGCATATGGAACATTTACCATGCATATCTTGGGTCATAAAACAAATCATCAAATTTAAAAGAATTGATATCATACAAAGTATACTCTCTAACTTGTAATGAAATGAAACTAGAAATAAGTAAGAGATAATATTTGGAAATTTAACAAGACACATAATTTGTAACTTATGGGTCAAAGAAGTCATAATGGAAATTGGAAAATATTTTTAATTGCATAAAGACAAAATACAGCATACCAAAATTTGTGGAACGAAGCTAAAGCAGTGTTTAGAAGATTTGTGGCATTTAAGTGCTTATATTTTAGAAGACAAAAGGTATCAAATCAATAATCTGAGGCCCCACTTTAATAAATTGAAAGAGGAAATTAAACCTATATCAAACAGATGGAAGAAAATAATAAAGATAAGAACAGAAGACATTGAAATTCAAAGCAGAAAAAAATAGAGAAAATGAAATCAAACCTAGTTCTTTTTAAAATATTAATAAAATAGATAAATAGAAATGGAGGAAACAGTTCCAAAATCTTTAGGAGGCCATAAATACCCTGATAACAAAACAAGACACAAACATTATAAGAAAAGAAAAATATAGATAAATAGAATTCATGAATATAGATATAAAAATACAACAAAATATTACCCAACTGAATTCAGCAATATACAAAAAGACAATACATCATGACCAACTGGGGTTCATCTCAGAGATGCAAAGCTGCTTCAACAATCAAAAAATCAGTCCATGTAGTTTACCACATTCATGGACTATAGAAGACAAATTATATATGATTATCTGAATTGATACAGAAAAAGCATTAGACACAGTTCAAGTCATTCTTGATAAAACTGTCAGTAAAGTAGGAGTAGGAGGGAACTTCTTTAAGCTGATAAAAGAAAACCTATAACTAACATCATATTTAATGGTGAAGGACTGAATGCTTTCTCCCTAAGACTGAGAACAAGCCAAGCTTACCACTCCTATTAAAGATTGTACTCAGTTGTAATATTGTATGCCATGAGAATAGGTTAAAATACGAAGTCAGTGTATTAACAAATGGATAAAACTAATTAAAAAATAAGAACTGTGCCTCTTCTTCCTGCTTTATATTATATATTGTGGTGTTAATATGTTATGGAGGGAATTCAGCTACACTAAATAGTTTGAGACAACTGAAGCCAAATTATTTCTAGGGTCATTTTCAGTGCTACAAGTTGTAGTTGTATATGATATGATTAAATCTACATAAACAGTTTTTGCCTGTTCTCAGAAAGAAAAAAAAAAAGAAAAGTAAAAAAGAATGTACTGGAAGACTTAACCAGTGCATCAAAGAAAGAAAAGTGATAATACGCACACACATGAAAAGAAACAAAAATGCCTCTCTTTGACATGATTGTCAATGTAGAAAATCCCAAGGAATCTACAAAAAAGATCCTACAAATAATAAGGAAGATTAGTGAGGTCATGGGGTACCATGCTAATATACAAGAATCAATTTTTATACTAAAATGAACAATTGAAATTTGAATTTTATTCTCAAATTACTGCTTACACTATCATACATGCATACACAGAAGAAATATTTGGTAGGATTTTTATGCTGAAAACTAACGTTGCTGAAAGAAATTAATGAAGACCTAAATAAATGGAGACAAGGTACTGTGTTCATAGATTGATGACTCAATATTGTTAAGATGTCAGTTGTTCCCAAGATGATTTGTAGATTCAATAAAATCCCAATCAAAATTCCAGTAGTTTTAATTTTTTTAAGAATGCAAAATTACTAGAACAGCCCACAACAATCTTAAGAAAAAGAACAACGTGGAAAACTCACATTGCCTGAGTTCAAGACAATACAAAGCTACGGTCATTAAGACAGTGTCACACTGGTGTTAAGGAAGGGATTTCAGAAATAGAGGTTTTAAAAATAGACCCACACACATTTGGTCAATGGATTTATGACAAAGGTGCAAAGGTAATTCATAGAAAGTGTAGTCTTTTCAATAAATGGTGTGTGGTACTGGAACAATTTGACTTCCCTGTGAAAATTAATTAGTAGATTAAAAATAATCAAATAAACAGATAAACCTCCACCCAAACCTCACATCCTATAATTAAAATAAATAACCTCAAAATGGATTATGGATCACAGACCAAACAGTAAAATCTAAAACTATAAAACTTCTTTAATAAAACATGGGAGAAAATCTTTATGACTCTGAGTGAGGCAATGTTTAAATATAACAGCAAAGCCATGATCCATAAAAGAAACAATATGATAAATTGCTCTTTCAAAATTTAAAACTTTTGCTCTCTGAAAGACACTCTTATGAGAATGAAAAGAGTAGCCACAGACTGGGAAGAAATCTTTGCATATCTCATATCTGACAAAGGACTTCTATACCCAGTATGCAAAGATGTCTCCAAATTCAACAATAGTAAAACAAAAAACTAGTTGAATAAATGGACAAAAGATTTGCAGGCACTTCACCAAAGAAAATATATAGATGAGAAACAAGCAAATGTAGAGATACTCAACATCATCAATCATCAGAGGACTTCAAACTAAAGTAGAAAACTAAAATAGAAAAAGGACTGACAATACCAAGTGCTTCAAGGATTTGGAGCAATTGTAACTCTTACCCATTGCTGCTGGGAATGTAAAATGATACAATCACTTTGGTAAAAGTTTGACAGTTTTTCATAAAGTTAAATATGTAATATGACCCAGAAATCCCACTAGTTTGTATTCACTTAAGAGAAATAAGCACTTATGGTGACACAAAATCCTGTACACAAATGTTTATAACAGCTTTGTTCATAATCTTACAAAAACCAAAAACATCCCAGATGTCTTTGAACTGGTGAATGAACAGATGCTCTTTTGTATGCCCATACAATGGGATACTACTCAGCAATGAAAACAGTTGATACATTCCACAACATGGATGACTCTTAAATGAATAATGCCTAGTGAAAGAAGTTAGGTTCAGAAGGTTACCTACTATCATATTCCATTCCATGGCATTCTGGAAAACATAAAACCAGGGGGACTGAAAATAGATCAGTGCTCCCAGGAGTTGAAGGTAGAAAGAGAGTCTGTTTACAAAGTAGTAGGATAATGGAATTTTGGAGGATGATGGAACTGTCCTATATTTTGCTTGTTGTGCCTGATATATTATTCTATGAATTTATCAAAACAGAAACGTTTACCAACAGAGTTCATTTTATTATATGCAAATTAAAATATATATGATTCTTTAAAAAGATCCCTAACCATTACTTTCTTTTTCTACATTTGTTTCTAAGAGGTCATTCATTGCAAGATGAACCATTATTTATTAAAAAAGGAAAAAAAGCACCCATTAATCTATAGCTTGACAATGATTATAAAATGTATCCTGATTTCAAAATAGTCATAATGTGAAAAAAGTATATTTAAAAATATGTATAATATGATATTTACAAATTGGAGCTTATTCTCAGACTTCTATCCAGGGATATTTTCTGAGTCCTGCATAAATCTGATTATTTTTCATTATTTGAGTATGAAGATTGAAACTATATTAGTCCATAAAAGTGCTAGTATAGTCATCTTCATACAAGAGAAATTAAAAGGAGAAAATAAACCTCACTTCAAACATTTTTTTAAAAAGGCTGAATGCAAAACATTAAGGTAGGATTGTCATTTATAAATGTACCTCATTTAAGGGAAATTCAATATATAAATTATCCTAGAAATAGATGAGTTAGAGCAGGTTGTGATGAGGACATCTGATTACATGTCTTAAATAATAATTCATCAAAGCTCCTTTAAATAATAAATGTTCCACTGTGGTTTGAAATACCTCATTTTAGCCAAATTTGATTTTCATGTGTTTCTTTGAGAACTTCTAATGTGAGTTTCATCTGTAGATGAAAAACAGAGCTTTGTCTTTGTGCATTTAATCTAAAATATGATAAATAAATTGCTTCACACTGTAATGGAGTCTACAGTTGACAGAGATTGCTGTGAACATCAGAGTGGTTACTAATTTGGGTATGTAAACACAACAGGCTTTGTTCTGGAGACAACAAATACTTATATCTTGGGAGAAACAACAAAGACTGCAGAATTCATAATTATTTCAAAATTAAGACTGATACTTTATGATATTAATAAACAGACTCAATTCATACCATCACCATTAGTGTTTGATATATATTGTGCACACACACAAAGATGGAATGAATAGATCCAATTAAACAAATACTGGAAAAAATACTTAGCTCATAATTTTTTAAGTGATCAATGCAAATGCAAACTGCCATTTATTCAAGGGTGTGCTGCTTTATGACATTAATGTGCTCCTAAAGAGCTCAAATCAATGTTCTGTAAAATTGTTATAAATCTTGAATGAATCTTGAAATAAAATAATGAAACCTTTTGTCATATAAGTTTTTATTTAACTGTGTTGCTTGTCTACATGTTGAATTTTCTTCATGGCTTAACAGTATTCAGAGACCTACAGACAGGTAGATACATCAGCTTTTTTCTTATTTGCAGGGTCAATATCCCGTAATATGTGGCTTTTCCCATGAATACCATTCCTGGAAAAAAATTTTTTTCAAATTCTAATGACATACTAGAACCAAACATTGTGAAGAGTGTTCTATCCTGTAAAAAGAGCCTGAATTTTTTTATTCTTAAATAGTGGAATGATGTTGCATACATGAAATAAAAAAGCAGAAGATACAATGAAGTATTGCATGTGCTCAATATACATCCATTTATTAATGCATATGCCAGAGGATTGTATTGTACTATGCATTTGGAGACATCATTAACAAAGCACTTGCTTATCAATTTAACATGAATTAATGGATCTTACTGTCTCTGTTTTCACACCCAGTAACAGCATGGTTCTGGGAGTCATGATACTTTTCATTTCTGTTCTTAACATATCAGACCAGCTTGTTCACAAAGCACAGTGACTGTAACAGGATCTAGTTCCTGCATGTGTATGTTGCCCACTAACAGTTATGACCATAAGTTACAGCTACAAAGTACTGTTCTACAGCCAACTATTTAGGTACAGATTCTAAAAAGTCAAACCATAAAAACAGAGAAAATGCAAATATTCATAAACTATTTCATATTCAAACTCTAACCTAGTTACATTTTTATCTACCAAGCTGTAATAAGTTGTTTTCCTATTGCATTGTATGCATCTTGGGCTTATAAATAACATAAATTACAAAATTGTAAGCAATTTCTTCAGACTTCATTTTACATTTTTCACTAAATAGTTGAAGACATGACTTTTTGCTCCAGTGCAATATATAGTAATGCTGCATTCAGTACAAATTGTTGAATATTTCTAAAAAGAGAAAAGCATTTAACTGATTATAGCACTCAGTAAATAAGGAGTTAGTCATAACTGTCAGAAGGAAAACACTAACAGTATAATTACTTATCGTAGGTAATTTAAGAAACAAACCTTCCATCATACTCCTAAACTATTAGTTGTATGACTTTCTAAAGAATGAAATTTAGTAAAGCCAAGACGTAATGCTAGATGGCAAATGCTTCAACTTACCTTTTGTTTTTCTTTTTTTTACAAATGTGATGTGACCTTGGCAGTTTTAAAGAACAAGTTCTGTTGGTATATCAAACACTGTTAACAAACTATTTAGCATTACTTTTTATAAGTTTGCTTTAAGAGCATTTCTTCACAGTGATTTCAGAAAGGTTGGAAACCAGTTGGCATAAAATATTTCCCACATTTTCTATTTTAATATGTATGCAAAAATCATCACAATATATCTGCAACTATAAAATTACAAATGCTTTCTAGAAGTAACTGCATTTCTAGTCATGATAGAAAAGGGTATTTGTAAGACATCTATAATGAGGTAAGTCTAAATAAAATAGAATTTGAATAACAGATGCTTTCATATCTACTGGCCACATACACCAATGTAACAAGGACAACTAATGGACCAACTTAGAGGACTGATTTTTAGTGTGTTTAATGGATGAGAAATTGGTAATGAAATAAACATTTTAAAAGATATACTCTGGATATTTCACTTTACATCATCATTTTGGCACTTTATGGAACATTTATTTCTCAAAGACCAGAAATGGTATAAAAGTTCCACAGGTTTTCCACATACCTTGTAGACATTGTTCTTGAGTACTGGCAAACACTGAAACGTAGTGAAATAAACATTCCCGTGTATTTGCACATGCATGCAGTAGTCAAACAGTTATAGTTTGTGAATTCTCAAAGATGCTATCTTGCAGTATTTCTTTCAAGCACTCTCTTCAGCAGATCTTGTTTCAGATTTAAGTCTTACAAATTCTTTAGCCACATCGTCACTGGTCCTCTGGGAGAGGATTCTAAGGATAGTCAAACCAGTTTCATCCATAGAGACGTTTTTCAATAGGGGATACCATGCCCCGTGGCTTCCCTTTTCTGCTATGTTCTGGAGCTGAATTACTGTCATTCCGATAATTCGATCTTCTCTGGCAAAGCAGTAATCTTTAACTGAAAGGTGAAGTTCATAGGCCCGTGGGCAGTTTTCTTTACTCAGAATGCTGTGTGGATTAAAAATATGGATTTTGAGCATTTTCAAATAGGGATCAGTATGGTTCTAATAGATTGTTGAAAGTTTTATATACTGCTCAGAATATTATATTGGCAAATAGAGTATCATTGTCTTTGAACGCTGATGCAAATATCCTTTAAATTTTACTTAGATTGTTTTTACATAGCTATTACTCTGCAATCGAACTTAAAAACTTCTTTCCCTAGATAGAAATAGGAAATCAATCTAAAAATGCTTTACTGCCCTGATGTTAAGGATATTAATATAAACTGGAATTAAAATATTATGTTGTAATTAATCATTGGAGGCAAGGTCTCCCCAGTGATATAGGGGTAGGAGGCATTACTAGGGGGTCATGAAGCTAGGCCAGCGGGGATGGGTACCTTTTGGAAGAATTTCTGTGCCACTTCAACATCCGTTATTACAATTTCCTTTCTTTACCTCAGACTCCTGGATACGCTATTATATCTAGGAGCCTTTTCTTAGGGGAATACACTGCACAGACTGTCAAGCACTATTCACAAGATGTTAAATTGCATACAAATCTCCAGAATAAATCCGTTCCAGCAGAGCCTGGTGCTTCAATGCCAGCTCTTTCCTATGACAGCAGTTAGACCTGTCAAGATTGGGACTGAGGATGGCCTCTCCTAATAACAACCCAAGACAGCTTAGTGCAGAACTGAACCTAATGAAGAAGGCTGAGTGGTGAAACTCTGAGGATAATCCTTCCCTGCCCCTTATTTTAATTTGTCCTCAGATAGTCCTGACTTTTTAATGAATGCACATCTATTCCTCAGCAGTACAAGCTTCCAAATTCCTTCCTTTACTAAGTCATTTTTTCTGATCAAACATTTTGCTGAGTCAGACTTTTGTTTCCAGGTGACATTGACAACTAAACTGTGTACTTATTTTAAGAGACAATCTGAAATAACATACAAGAAGATGGAATCCTGGGGGGTAAGAATAGAATGGCAAAACATGATGGGATCTGGGTCTTCTTGTGAATTAAAATGAGTCAAAATGCCACCTTTTCCCAGAATTGTGGTCTTGGTAGCTCACAGTGTTGTATCTGAATATTGCAATATCCAAGTATTCCTAGAACCTTTTGGAAGACTTTTCAATTGGATCAAAGTTTTTGTGTAGTTTGGAGGAGCAGATAGGTGGAATCTTGTGAGCTGGTTTATTAGCAGGCATTATTAGTGGGATTAATCTGTTAGAACCCTTTCAATTGATGTGGTAGGATAGTTAAGTTTTAATGAGTGGTAAGAGAGTGAAATATTCAGAGAACAGAGTGCTGCAAGGTCTCTGGGAAATCGAGAATGCAAGATAACAAAGAATCAAACCAGTAAGGGGCAGTTTGGTAAGTGTGCATGTGTGTGCGTGTGTATGAAAGCCCCTAGGGCTTGGTCCTGTGTCCCTGCTCTCTATCTCTGGGTCAACTCATGTAGATCTGTAGAATTAATTACATCTATATGCAGATAATTCTCAAGTTATATCTAACTATGTATTTAATATCTCCTCTTCGATGTACTGTAGGCATCTCCAAATTAATAGATTTAAAACAAAATCTTTGATTTCCTCATCGCCTGTCTCTATTTCCCCATCTCAGTAACTCAACATCTACCCGATTGCTTATGCCAAAATCTAGGAGTCATCCTTGATTTTATTCAGTGCCAGATAGCTTCCGTTTGCTCCAACTGGATCCACTCTCCATCCTTCTTGTACTTTGCAGTACAGTGCTGACCTGTAAGGACTACACATATTGAGTTTCTCCATGCTCTGGCTTCCAGTTGGGTTTGGCCAAAAGGGGGCGTCATTCAAAAATGAGAAAAAAATGATGAGAATGAGGTCAGAGTTTATTTCTCTGGCTTCTTGCACGTGAGGCTCCCTCAAGGAGGTTGTTTTCCTCCATGGAAGGTCACTCTTCTAATAAGGTCAATGACTACAAATGAAGTTTCACAGTCCCGATTTTAGTGACTGCTCTTCCTTTCCTCTAGGCACAGGGCGGGTAATAACCTGGCTGTTACTAGCCCCATGTTACATCACTATTGCTTATAGTCCCTCTATTCTCACATCTTTGTACACTCCTTTGTAAATATAAGTCTTGAATTAATCTAAATTGAATGTCATTGGGATCCCAACTCATATACTCTTTCTTTCATAGTCTATCTCCAATCCACTGTAAATTCTATAGGATCTCTTAGAACTCCAAAACATATCCAAAATATTTCCACTTTTTTCCATCTCTTGACTACCTCCTTCCTCCCTAAGACTATCTGATCAGTCACTATTATCTCTTCCCTAGACTACTGCAGTAGCCTTCTAACTTATCTCTACATGTTTGGTCTTGCCTTCCCTATAGTTTCTTCTCTATATAGCAAACACAATAATCATTAATGATGTAAATCAAATTGTTCAAACCCTCATATGAAAATCCTTCAACGTCTCCTACTGAACTTAGAACGTGACCCAGGCTCCTTTACCACTGACTTCAAAGCCCTGTGTGATGTAGTACCTGACCACTTCTTCAAATTCATTTTATCTCACTCCCTTGCCCACTATATTACTGTTTCTTAAATATGTCAGGCATGCTCCTGCTTAGAATCCTTGCACTCGCAATTTTCCTTGTCCTAAAATGGTTTCAACTCTCTTCCCTACATGACTTGTTCTCTGTTTTCTCAGGTTCCTATTTAAAAGGCACATGCTCAGAGAGGCTTCCCTGAACACCCCGTCTAAGCAGCCAACCAATCACTGTATTATATCACCCTGTTTTAATGCTCTGCTTAGTACTATCATATGATAACTTTATTTATTTATGATGTTGTTTATCATATGTTATTTATCTCTAGAGAGTAACTTCCACAGAGCAAAGTCCTCCTTCTACATATATCCAATGCCTATACTATTGCCTGATACATGATAGGCACTGGACAAATATTAAACAAATGGAAGAGAACTAAAAACAGAGCCTGCTTCATTTGCCTTGAATCAATGATGAACAGGAATCCTTAAACCCATAGATTTTGCTTTCCTTAGCAAAGTCCAGTGCCTTTCCTACCCTGTGAGTTGCTCATGAGTGTAGCTCTACAATGCCTATTGCCTGGTTGAATAAAGGAGTCAGGTCATAACTTACAACTGAAATGTTTCATTATATTTTGGTGACCATGTGTTGCTTTTTGTCTTTGTGCCTTGTTTTCTCTTTTTGTCTCCGAGGTTGGGTCCCAGCATACAAACTTCCACAAAGGGGCGGAACATTGCAGTGGTCTGCCAGTTTAAGTCATTAATAGCAATCACTAAAAACCAAAAGGAAAGAGACAGGAATATAAAGTATTAGCAAACCAATGTGTGGAATCCTAGGCTTTCCCTTTGATCCTTAGAGTGAATTTTTATTTTTAAAAATGATGTATGAAGTTGTAACTTGCATTTCATAGCACCCTAACCCCACTGACAAGGAAAAACAATTTACTTTCTGGACTGCACGCTTGATGGTGCTTTCAGCTCTAAGCCATGTGGCATTGGGATGGCAAATGTTAGCTGTAATTGAAATTACAATCATTAATACTGAAAAGTTATGATTCTTGTTTAGGTGAAAAAATGATGCTTTTCATATTAAAATTATATGTTCATCATGAAATATTTAGAAAATATCCAGAAAATAGATTTAAAAAATCTATAATTTTATCACTCAGTAGAAATGACTGTTAATATTTTGTTACGATGTTTTCATCTTTATATATAGAATGGGATCATAATGTATTGCAGTCTTATAAGTAGCTTTATTTTTTAAGCCCATCGCGGGTAGCATTCTAATTTATTATATATTTTCCAACAGCAAATATTTCATTATATGTACATTTCATTCTCTATTTACCCAATCACATGTTGTTGCATATTATGGCGGTTTCCTAATTTCAGGCATCATAAATAATACTTAAATGAACATTCTTATACAGGTTTGCTCATCCTTTGATGATGATATCCTTAAGGAATTGTCTTACAATTAAATGTACTAATGCAAAAAGTTGATAAAACTTTTACCATTTGATATGCATTGTCAAAATATTTTTCAAATGTATTTAGTGACACTGGAATATATATATAATATATATAAAAGTCATGCCCACTTTTCTGTATGATTACCAGTACTGTATATAATCTATTATAGCCCATAGCAGTGTTACTTTTATAATACAAAGATACATTAGGTAATGCAATTTTAAAATATGTTAGAAGGCCATGTTTTTTTTTTTTTTTTTAAATTTTTTTTTTTTTTGCGGTATGCGGGCCTCTCACTGTTGTGGCCTCTCCCGTTGCGGAGCGCAGGCTCTGGACGCGCAGGCCTAGCGGCCATGGCTCACGGGCTTAGTTGCTCCGCGGCATGTGGGATCTTCCCGGACCAGGGCACGAACCCGTGTCTCCTGCATCGGCAGGCGGATTCTCAACCACTGCGCCACCAGGGAAGCCCCCGAAGGCCATGTTTTTGATTAAAGTAGATATTATTTAAAGTGACTAAATCTATAATAATATAAAAATAGAACATGGTTCTACTGAGCAAAGTATTAATCATTAAATTACATCTTTGAAATGACCCGTATTTTCAGATTGTGCTTTTACAATATAAAACCAATTGATTCAACCACCCATTTTAAAAGAATCAAACAGTTGTTGGAAATCACATAGAAAAAGTAGGTAGATTATGTGGATAGTAAGAACATGCTGACTTAACATCTAAAATGTCATTGGCAAGTTGGAGCCAACCATAGCACCAATGTTCAATGTATATCATAGCCTCAACCATAGAGAACATGTTCAATGTATACAGTTTTGAAATGTAATCACCAATGTATTTAAACCACTTAGATATTTCAAGTAACATAGGTTGAGTACCTGTACCATTCATTTTTTTTCAGTTTTAAATCAAAAGTTCTAGATTCATGAAGAAATTCCGAGCATGGCCTGAAATCATTTAATATAGATTTTTAAAGAGAGATTCAAGAAAAAACAACATTTTTGATATAATTATTTCCAGAGGCTAAAGTCTCATAGGCTGTTTTATCTACCTGGACCCGAAATATACCTTTTATAGTGACTTTATGCTCTCCTGTTCCTGGGGTGGCAGTGATGTCCACATGAACAGATATCTGACCCACTGAATCTCTGGAGGAGGGACCTGCAAATCAGCAAAAGTTTACTGGCCTGACCTTTCAGACCATTTAATAATGAACATCGGCATTCTGTGCACAAGGGACTGTAAAGTGTGATCATAGAAATAAATGGTTCTTTTCATTAACAGCACATAATAGATTTTGATAAATGTTCACTAAATTAAATCTGCTATGCAGGTTTGAGGCTTGGGTATAACCATATTTAGCCCATTTAGCTAAACTTTCATATAGTACTCAGATACCTTAAGGTACCCTCTTAGTATTACTATTGTTAAAAAAAAAAAAAAAAAAAAAAAAGCAGTTGCCTTACTAGGTACTTAATAAAGCTCTCCTCATTGTTGCTTATGTACAAAGATGTAACATGCCTTTCATTCCTTTGTGAAGTGCTTTTCTTCAGTGTACCACACCAGGGCACCCGGGATACATAGATGGCTCTACAGAGCACCTGCCCTCACAAGGCCCACACTAGACCAGGGGAGAGCAACATATACACATATTGCTGCATATAGTGTGATACATTCTAAAATAGATACATTTACAAGGTCGACTGATGGTATAAAAAGGAGTAGTCAATTCTACCCTGATAAAGGTTAGTCAAAGTTTAAGCATGTTGTATTGGAAAGTGCCTGTGATTTGGGGTCATATAAGCTTGAATTCAAATAATAGTTATGCTGTAGCTGGTTCTGTGATTGGAATTTGCTATGTTCTCAAGTCTTGGTTTTCTCATTTGTAAAACAGGGATAACTACATCAACCTCAAACACACACACACTTATCTATTAACATATCACCTATAAGCACGTATATTTTTTTTCACAAATAAAAGCACATACTCTAATTATCATTTACCTTGCCTTTGTCTTTTCACCTAAAAATATATTAAGAAGATCATTCCATTTCAGTATACATAAAGCTATGCCCCATTATCACTGCATTAACTACTCAGTGTTACCTGAGTACTTGCTTAAAAATGAATCACTAATCTGCTTACCAAATAATGAAAACATTAAAATATTTAAAACATTTAAAATAATGTTTAGCCTTTATTCCATTACATGAACATACCATTATTTATTTAACTACACTTTGGTTGCTTCTAATCTCTTGCTCTTATGAGCAAAATGTAACAAATAATTATTTTTCATATTTACAAGTTTATCTATAGTATAATTTGTAGAAATTGCATTTATTTGTCAGAGGTAGATGGAATTCTAATTTTGTCCCATAGAGATTTTGACCATTTACAATATATATGAGAGTAATAAGAATCGTATTTTTCTAAAATAAATGGCTAGTGACCAAGCTGAAAATGAAAGATTCTAAGAGACTTCCAATTTCTAACTTCAGAAAATCACTGGATTTCAGCCAGAACCTCTTAATAGGACCTGCTGAGAAGAGCTGCTTCACTACAAGCAGCTCTCTTACCCACACCCCACCCCAGCCATTTGATAAAAGAATTGAGAGATAGAAAGGAATCACTTTGGGCATTAGCCAAGGGACTGTTCATTGTTCTGTGGGAAGGGAAGAGTGGAAATGTTTCCTTTTCCTGAGGTGAAGGAAAGAAAACTCCAAGAGAAGTACTCCTAGACTCTGGAAGTGCCAGCAAGATGAGCATTTCATTTTTTAATTGGCTGCCTACTTAGCAGACCTGAGCATGGCCAAGTGAGGAACAGCAGGCCACAGAGTATGCCAGGACCTTCCCCTCTGCTTAAAGTCATGGTTGCTGAGAAATACGGGAGATGGCTCCTGAATGGCCTTGAAGTGCCAGAGTTGGGGTCAAGAGAGCGAAAATGTGATTGTAGGCTCTGGTTTTATCAGGGATTGTCACAGACATGGTAAAGAGGCAGGCCTCTCAAAGGAAGGTGCTATGCGCAGGTGAGGTGCAGCAGGAAAAAGTGGCCAGGTCTTGAGTCTTGGAAGAGTACATCAATGCCGTGGGGAACTATTTGGAGATAAGTTTCACACCAGCCTGTTCTATCAATCAAGCTTGTACTTCTCCTATGAGAAGGAGCTGGAAAAGCTCTACCACTAACTGAATAGACAATGACCTTTAAATAGATAATGACCACTAATGGCCACCATTGAAGTTTTTTAAAAATTTTATTTATTTGTTATTATTTTTGGCTGCATCGGGTCTTAGTTGTGGCACTTGGGATCTTCGTTGAGGCATGCGGGATCTTTCATTGCAGCATACGGGCTCTTTGCTGCGGCTCATGGGCTTCTCTCTAGTTGTGGCCCGCATGTTTTCTCTCTCTAGTTGTGGTGCGTGGGTTTTCTCTCTCTGGTTGTGGTGCGTGGGCTCTCTAGTTGAGGTGCACGAGCTCAGTAGTTGTGGCACATGGGCTTAGTTGCCCCTGGGCATGTGGGATCTTAGTTCCCTGACCAGGGATCGAACCCACGTCCCCTGGGTTGGAAGGTGAATTCTTTACCACTGGACCATCAGGGAACTCCTCAACCGTTGAAGTTTAAATAAAGAGTCATCTCTCTCTTTTCTCTCTTTCCTTCCTCCTCAATATCAGGGAAACTACATCCAGGAGAAAGAGGAAAGGTACACATTACAGAAGCTCATGTCTTCCTCCACCTCCTGCTTCTACTGCTAGAGTCACCATTTCCCCCTGCTTGTGTAGAAAGGAGAGCTTTGAATCTAATAAGTGATTAAAACTTTAATGTGAGCAGAACAAGGTCTTAGAACCTGAATAACTTTCTAATAGTGCAAGTAATTAACATGGTACATACCTGGGTGTTGATATCGGTGAGGGAGGTGTCTATGCAGTAGAAAGTAGGGCTCATAAGAGGAGCTGATAACACTTTTTGGAAAAATAAAATAGTTTGATATCATTCCTAAACTGGTGACATCTTTATGATATGAAGAATAGAATATATCTTCCCATTATTCAAGTCTCCTTTTGTGTATTTCAATTATGTTTTACATTTTTCTTCATGTTAATGTTGAACATTTTAAAAGCTTATTCCTAGTTGTGGTATCTCATCCTATTTTAAATGGGGCCGTTTATTCCATTATATTGTATAACAGGAAGGCTAGTGATTTTTGTATTTTTTTTTATTCAGCCAACTGAATTTTTAATGAAAGATTTACGTTTACCCCTTTTGAGTAAATGAAATACAATCATATTATTTTCAGTGAATGACACTTCTCCTTTCCAGTTTTTATATCTCATATTGTTTGCCTTGGCTAATTTTATTAGCTTATGTTTCTAATACTATATTCCATGACAGTGTTAGAAGTGGACATGTTTGTTATCCTCCATTTGGCTCTCCAAATTCATTTTCCACCGTTCTCCAGTCTGCCCTTAGATGCACAATTCAATGGTCTCCTCTATACTGTACTGCCGCTGAGAAGTCCTGGCAAGGTAGGGGAAGGAGGGAGTAGAGTCGGGTCAGGTATTTATTTCTTTAGTCTCCTTCCTGTGGGGTCACGTTTTGCTGGCTGAATCCTGCAACCAAAAATCAAAATTCCCCTCACCAGCCCTCAATAGGCAACAGTCTCTTTCCTGGTTTTAGGAGCTGCTTCCTCCCTTGTTATTTTTGTTGCAGGGAGGTTAGTTTACTATTTTTTCTGGTCTCTTTATATCCAGCACATACCTTTGTCCATAGTTTCTCCATTAAATCCTTCTCAAATAATCTTAATTGGGTGTGTCATCTGATTCCTACTGCGACCTTGGCTAATAGAGTTAACATCTTTGATTTGCTCATAACTTTAATGGAAATGCCTCTAGTATTTTCACAATATTCTTAGGTCTTGAGGAACATTGAGACAATTTTTTTTTGTGGGGGAGACAGGACATAAAATATGGATACTCCCTACTTAACGGTTACCATGATGGATTTTACAGGGGAGAAAATGCTTAAGGAGGCTCTTGAAGGCTGAGTTGAAATTCATTTTTTTTTAGACAAATGAGCAGGAAATAGCATGTGCCCATATGTGGATGCATAAAACAGAATGGTGTGTCCTGGCAATTGCAAGGAGTTCATTATGGATGGAGCAAGCATAGATGGAGTAACAAGAGGAAATGTTAAAGAAAATGTTGGTCCTTTGAATGCCATTTAAAAGTTGTTAGACAAAAAAATAAATAAATAAATAAATAAATAAATAAATAAAAGTTGTTAGACATTGTCTTGGAGATACAGAGAAGTCTTTTAAAGTTTTGGCTACGGGTGGCATAGTCAGACCTAGATTTTGAAAGAATTAGTCTCATTTGTGTAAAAGATAGATCATTTTTATCACCCTATTCCCTTCTGGAAAACCTCCCACTTGCATCTTATTATATCATGAATCAAATCCTAAAACCCAGCCCCTTGCAAGGATGCTTCTGATGACCTTTCCTTTATCTGCACTTCTGGTCCATGTTGTTGTCTTTGGCTTAATTCTTCAAAACTTCCTTCATGTTTTCATCAACTCAAACCACATGTTTGGAACATCCTCCCTCCATTATCTTATGAAGCTCTGTCCAAACACCTCTACTGTAAAATACTCATTTTTATTATTCTGTAAAAATAATCTGTAGTTATATTCCTGATTTCCTCAAATACTATAGCATAGTATAAAAAAACTGGGCAATGAAATCATACTTCCCTGATCATGAATCTGGTCTGTCACTCATTAACAGTTTAAAACTTCATAAACTTGCATTTCCTTGTTTGTAAAATGAGGATAAACCCACCTATGTGGCAACATTATGGTGAGGCTAAAAAGGGAAAATTTTGAAAAATATGTAGGATATTATGTGCCTTGCACATAACAGCTATCTGGTAAATGGATCCAAGTTTATGATGATAATAATTCTTAATAAGAATATTTCAAAGTTATTAAATACCTCAAAGATTCATAGAAAAATTATGGAGAAAAATCCATTGATGCTATAGTTATCTAAATCAAATACTGCGATACGACAACACGAGTGACTGGAGTTCTCCCCAACAACTTTGGAATTCTTACTTTCTTCAGTAAGATTTTCTGGGTTGAGTACACTAGAGATGGAAGGTTTTTAAGAGCCCTCATGTTGAATGTCTATTAGGGAATATTCTTCCCCACTATGATGTATCAATAAAACCTTTGATTAATCAAGAATTCAGTGAAATGAGTTTTCTTGATTACTAAAGGTTTTTTGTTTGTTTGTTTAACTATTGTTGAAATCAGAGTAAGTCTGAGATGGTGTCTCAGCAACACTGAAAATGCATCCAGATTGTGTATTTGTCTCTGTTGTTACACCAAGGATCACAGCCTGCTCAGTACCTGGGTTTGTGGTTAAGACTTTTATGTGTGGTCTTATATGTATTACTATAAGCAGTAATGTAGCAATGGCTGGTTTCTGCCCAGAGTAAACATCTAGAAATTATGGTCAGGAAAGCTATTGATTTAACAGATTTGTAAATGAGAAAAGCCTTCCATCAGAGCACTCACCAGGAGGTACTAAAATTTCTTCATCTGAGTTTCTAACCAGAAACTTTACCAAGGTAATTTAAAGGCTTTAACTGTGTTGTTATAGAATTTGATTTTTATTGGAGAATATATAAAACTTGAATTAGGAAAATATGTGAGTTTCTCTTTGGTGCTCTTACTTATGGAGGAGAAATTTTATGCTGTTTGAAAACAACTAACAGCTAAAGAAATGTGCCTAAAGCTTTTTAAAAGGTACTATAATGCATAGATATGTTTCTCCCTTTCCCAAACTGCTGCTCTCTCGTCCTCCACTTGTACATCCTAACTCTGTGTGTTTTCTAAAAAGATTTGGAGGGCTGTATTGGTGGGGAAAAGCATGTTAAAAATCAAACTTATGGGGCTTCCCTGGTGGCGCAGTGGTTGAGAGTCTGCCTGCCGATGCAGGGGACATGGGTTCGAGCCCTGGTCTGGGAAGATCCCATATGCTGCGGAGCAACTGGGCCGGTGAGCCACAACTGCTGAGCCTGCGCGTCTGGAGCCTGTGCTCCACAGCAAGAGAGGCCACAATAGTGAGAGACCCGCGTACCGCGATGAAGAGTGGCCCCCACTTGCCGCAACTGGAGAAAGCCCTCGCACAGAAACGAAGACCCAACACAGCCAAAAATAATTAATTAATTAAAAATGAATATCTGCTTAAAAAAATATATCAAACTTATGTACTCAGCAGTCCCTGAACAATTTTGTGGAAACTCTTGGGTGGAAACATTGATTAGAAAATACACATTTCCTTTTCTAACATAAAATGTGAAATTTACTGCTTAACCAAGTTAAACATAGTCTTGAGAGCTGCCTGCTTAATATGGTACAATCGTAAAAAAGTGGAATTAGGAATGTGACCGTTTTCTGACAATTTTGAGTAGATGCAACTAGTGTAAAAGGTTTTATCATTATTGCAATTATTGCTTAATAGTCATGCTATGCATAATTGTCTCCTGAGAACTCCAGGTTTGTGCTTCCATGGCACAGTGTTTATACCACTCTTAGCACCTATGTTATACCTAGTATTGTAGTTACTTATGCAGATATTTTTCTTCCTAACTATATTCCATAATGGCAGGAAGCCTCTATTCATATTAATAATCCATACTTCTTATCTCTAATTCATACAATAAACATAATATTCTTTTGATACATATTAAATGGCCAGTTTATATTTATTCATTGATTAAACATGAGAGCAGTCCTCACTTTGCACGGGTTTTCATGTTCCATGATACACCTGGATTTCAGTGCCCACAGTTTAGTTAAATAGCACCCATTTCCCACTGACACATTCAAATTTCAGTTATCATGGCCTATTGAACGTGTATCATTGCCTAAAGTACAAACTTTGCTGCTAGTTTCTTAGTCCACAAATCATCATATAAGCGACAGACAGGTATTATCATCAGCAACCAATGACATCACTTCTTTTAAAGTCTGTTGGTGCTTGGTCACTGTGCCCCTGTCCAGTTCATACATAGCAAAGTGTGTAGTTGTGTTGCTGCCTTGTTTTCCAGTGATAAAAACCTGGATAATAAAAAGAGGGAATGCACCAGAAAAGAAGAAAGTACAACTAAGGAACAAAAAGTGATAACACTGGAGTCAAATTTGTATAGAATGTAAATGGATTAATAGAAAAAAAATTACTGACCTTGTGAACGTTGACATTACTGCCCATGCAAGGCTCTAGAGAAGCAGACAAGGAACTTAATGAAAAGTGACCTTATCGACATAAATGAGAAAGAAGATGAAGATGTCCTAGTAGAGGTGACACTGGAGAAAAACTTCACATTAAAGGAACTCTGAGATATGTTACTGCATCGAAAGCAGGAAGGATAAACTGTTGGTGACTGATCCAAACTTTGGAATGACAATTCACCAAGGCACAGAAAAGATGCTTGCTCCTTATAGGTATGTGACGAGAAGAAAGAGTCAAGTACTGTTCAAACTACACTCGATAAGATTTTAAAAAGAAACGAAGTGCTTTAATTCTCTATGTTTCTAATGCTTCCAATTACAGCATATTAAATAGATGTTTTCTCTTTTTTCGTTTCCCTATACATTTATAGCTGACAGCAAAAGATTTTGTTGCTTTTGACAGAATGTTTTCAAAAGTCTTGGTAGAAGTATAATTTTCCCCATTAATTAGCAGGATTGCTTTGAACAGTTTCAGTTTGCACAACTTATTTTTTATGATTGTACATATTTGAGTTGATTCATTTTAATACCTTTGCAGTTGCTGAAACAATACCTTTGTAGTTGCTGAAACTATGGAAGCTGCTTAATTCAGTCAGATGTGATTTACATCTGTGTTGCACTGTGCAATAGAGTTTTCTTCCCATTTGGTGGGGTTGGTTTGCTATAACCTTGATCTGATCCATCTAACATTTGCATGGTGAAATCTGTTGATTGCCTATCCTGGAATAAAAATGGTATTGAATAGAAGCATCTTCAGGTTGAAGAAGGTATATATCAATCAAGCAGTTACTTTGCAAAAAGAGAAAAAAAGGTAACGTATAAGGGATTTCCATTTGTGATGGAATGAAATATGAAAATAATCTAATATGGAGCTTGTCATTAATCTATTTGACAATTTTTATGAGCATTTAATGAAGATTTAATCAGACGCTATGCCTGTTGCATAATCTTGTCTATTCTAAATCCATAGAAATTAGGCTATTGTGCCTCAGCTCAACATCTGGGCCCCCAGAATGTGTCCTTTATCACCAACATTATTGGATCATGAATACCAAACTCTCTATTCAGAAATGAGTAATGCGCATGTGAGTAAACATTGGCAAAGGGCAGGAGGATGAAAGAACTGATTGTTTTATTTGAAGTTCTCTTTAGAAGAGAAGATTTTGATAAAAATCTTTTTGATAATAGATCCTGATTACTATCAGATTATGATATAGCATTATATAAGCACCCTAATAGAGATTGTCTCTCACCCAACATAATTTTAGTACATTCTGTGAATGAATAATTTAAAAAACATTTAGTAATGATTATTCATGTAATGTTTTAAATAATTACCTCCAAGTCTCAATTAGCATCCTGTAAAATATTAGATGAAAAATATCACAGCTGCTCAAGTCATTTGTACAAGTTTACCAAACTGCTTAAGCCCCTGACAAAGGGGTTTGAATCAGTCCTCATGGGACTTTGCTGCCCCTCAAAGGAAAGGTGTGGTGAATTCATGAGGGATGACCACTCTGGCAATGTCATAGTTCAGTATCAGCTGACCTGCCCTACTTCTCCTCCCACCTTCAAGTCTAGGACTCCAGCTGGGAGTAACTTACCTCCATTTAGGTTTCTAGGTCGTTAGATATCATCAGAGGTGGTAGGGGTAGAATAAACCAGGAAGTGGCTTGACTTAAGCCCCATTCCTTCTCTTATGCCTTTTGTGCTTTCCTCATGTTCCTTCATTGTTCTTTGCTCATTATCTCCATATTATTTAACATTTATATTTGAAGTAATTCATGGTAATGATAACAATTATGGGTACAAGTTTTGACTACTTGTGTGTGCCAGGCATTGTGCTGAATGTTTTAAGGATAAGCTCGTGCTCTTATATCAGATAAAGGTATTGTGTACATTTTACAGATGGTGCAATTGGGCACGGATGTTAGTTACCTGTCAAAGTCAGTAAATGGAAAACTGAAATTTGACCTCAGATTTCTGACATGCTGTGATGTTCATTGAATAGCTTCTGTTCTACTCTTTCCCCCTCCCCCTTCCTTTTTTCACATCAAAGAGGAGAAAGCAAACTGTCTTGGTGGTTTTGATTTATATTTTTGTTAATGGCATTTAAAGTCTTGGTGAACTAAAAGGCAGAAGAAGATGTGAAATCTAAGACAAAGAACATACTGCATAGACAGAAAGCATCTATGTATCTTAAGGTTACTTTTGTGTGTGTGATAATATTTAGTTTTCATTTGCAGCTTTTTCTATTAAGCCCCATGGTAATCATTCAAATGTATATTTAAATTAATTTTGTGTTCTAGGATGCTTATGGTTTCGTAGCTCTCTGTGTTTTATCCTTAAACCTACTATTGACTGAAACATCTTATATTGTAACTTTATATCAGTGAGTTTCCATGGCTATAGCATGCTTGAATTAGTTGCTGAAAAATTAATCAGTGATTACTAAGATTTGAAATGTGTCAAATCCTGGAAGTAAGTCACTATGCTAGTTGGGTATCTTTTTAGAATTGTTTTGGAAAGTTTAGTTATCTTAGCCTGAAATATTTTAGTATTGAAAAATATATAGTTTTAATGTTAGAACTAGATTGGGCTTTGGAAACTATTTGATCTGATATCTTTGTTTTAGAGGTAAGGAAGTTGAGGCTAAGTGTCTTGTACAAATTTCCATAGCTTGGCAGTATCAGTGGTGGGTCTTGTTATTTTCAGTGAAGGTCTCTTTCCACTGACAAACTAGCTTGCCTCTAAAAAGGTCTTCTGGAATTCACATAATGGGACAGACTTTCAAAGAATAGTAGAATTTGGGAAGTAGGTAGGATGTGGATATGGACAGTCACTGCTGATTTTTCCTACTAGAAACTCAGAAGTGGCAAAAATCAGAAAATTAAACTTTCAATTCTAACTAGTGCCTAAGCATTATTTCTAACCATTATCTATTTCACCTCTCTTTTAAGCATCTCTCTTTTAAGATCTTTTCATTAGCACCATGACTACTAGCAAACACTACTACCTGGAGGAGAATGAGATGAGAAAGAGTATTCTCATAAGGCAGTATGTATTCACACCATGTAAATCATTGTTGGTAGGAAGAGACTAGAGTAGGATACGTTTTGAGGGATGAGAGCTTTAGGACATGTCTTTTCTTCTTGGTAGTCACTGACGATGTCAATAAGCGTAGTAGTAGAAACTGAGCTAGTTTAGATAAGTGAAGTCAGGCTAGGGGCTATACACCCCACAGCTTCAAATGGTTGGAACTATCAGTAACCAAGGATTTTTGAGATGTGGCTAAGGGTAATCCAGTTTACCTGAATGTATGATCTGAATAGATCTTCTTATTTGAGGATAAATATACATATAAAACTCAGAGGCTTCTGAAAAAAAATTCTAAAGCACAAGGGAAAGGTAACAATGTCTCAAGGACTCAGGCAAAAGCCTATTGCTGGAAATGATGCTCCTGAAGAAACCACAATGAAAAATGGAGTCATAATCAAATGCATAAGAAAAGCAAATTTCTTGAGCTTAAAAAAAGCCCTCAACTTTTAAAGAATTCAATTTGTTTTAGAAAAATTAAAAAGCACAAACTATACCTATGTATATCCAGGTGAAAAGGAGAAGAAGAGAAGGAGAAGGAGGAGAAAAAGAGGAGGAAGAGGAAGAAAGGAGAACAGGTGGAAGAAGAAATGTATCCAAGAAGAAAAGGGAAAGAATTTCAGCTGGCCTATAGTTTTCCTCACAAAATAAAAATCAGAAGGAAATGAGCAATGTCTACAAAGTTATGAGGGAGAGAGTCTATGACCATTGAATTTTAAATCTAGGAAAGTTGTTTCTCATGTATGAATGAAAGAAAATGTAATTCAAGAGCCAATAAAATTCATTTTACACACACACACACACACACACACACACACACACACACACACACACACAGAGTTTCCCCAGAGACTATGACTTGGAGAGATATTTCAGCCAAAAGAACCTCAGACTGGGGAAGTTGTGTTGTAGAAAGTATGTCAGTAAGCAATAGCATGATTTAGATTAACTATCAGGTGGATATCAAATGGATATATCTTCCTTATTAGATTTGAATTTATTATGGCAAGCGTAGTCTTATTTAGTTTTATATTCCCAGTGTCTATCTCTGTGCATGGCATAGTGAAGGAGCTCCATAAGAGGAGAATGAACAGAAATTTGGATGATGTGTGGATTGAACAGGAAGGTAGGTGTTAGGGATGAACTCTTTAATGGGAAAGTAACTTTGAAGAGTTTGTTCTCTTCGTTTTAATGTTTTAGTGTTGTGTAAGTGAATCAGTGGTAAAATAATGAAATTATAGGCGTGCTTAAAGCAGATTTTCCTTATCAAATAAATGGGTATTGATCTATGTCTGGCTTCCATTACACAGAAGTAGTCTCTCTTTCAGTACAACAGCTACAGAGGAAAGTTACCATCTTTGCAGGAAAAATGTGCAAATAAAAACAATTCATGTGAAGAGATGACTATGGAGTTTAAATTTGCTTTGTAGCAGCTTAGAGATGCGAATGGCAATCCCTTCATTATACAGGTTCTGGGAGTTTGGGGTTGTGGGTATTAGCTATGGAGCTAGTCTTACCTTGAGTAAAATTTCAATTTTAGAGATTTTATACATATTTTGCTAAATTTATTTGTAAGTATTCTTTTATTCCTATTTTAAATAGGATTCTTTTTTATTTCACATTCTAATTAGCTATTAGTTTTGTAAAGTTATGCTGTTGAGTTTGTACATTGATTTTGTAGTGAACGATTTCATGGAAAAGTCTTATTAGTTCCAATAGTTTCCCTATAGAATTGCTTATGCTTTTTATGTAAATAATTATGTTGTCTGCTTATAAGGACTTTTTTTTTTCTTTTCAATTCTCTTATTTTTGTGTAGAGAACAAGATGATAATCTCCCTAATTAATTTTATATGTATATAACATTGAGACAAAAACTTAATATGGAGAGTATAAAAAGAAGGCCTAGCTAAATTAATTTATGTATATAACTACAAAAATTCTAAATAAAATATCGATAAAATACAACCCTATCACCAAGTAGGGTTTATCTTAACAAGAAATGGTTGTTTTTACTATTATCCTAATAAATATCACTAGAAACGTTTCTCATAAATTCTGAAAAAGGATTTTATAAATTTCAGTGCCCATTCATGATAAAATCTCTTAGTTATTCAGATTTGAAGGATGGTTCCTAACTGTGATAAAGAACATTTCTTTTAAAACAACTGACATCATACCCACATGGGAATCATTAGACATTCCCTTTCAAAACTGGGAACAAAATAAGACTATGCAAAATAAGAATAAATACAGGGTCTGAAAGTTTATGCGGAGGCAATGATTAAAAACGGAAAAGTCAGTATGGCTCCTGGAAAAGGTGACATTATTTTTTTTGCAATAACTAAAATAACAATTGAAAAATTATTTAACAAGAGTGTTTCTTGAATGAATTTGATAAGAGATTAAAACAAAATAAACAAGTAGTTACATGATTCTGGATGACAGTATATCATTCTCAAAGCAGCCAGAAAAAACAACCCTGAAATAAAGTTAATTAAAAATGTGAGAAAACAATGAAATTTCAGAGGCATAAAATAATAATTACATGAAACAGATCTCTAAACTTTACAGTTAAGACAAAATGTCTTAAGGATGTCAGTTACTTGCATATTTAGTTATAGATTTACTGCAATTTTAATCAGAATCCCAAAGACTTCAATTTTTTTTTTTTTACAGAATTCAAAGCTCATTTGAAAAGCAGTGACAATAGAAACTAAGAACTTATTAAAAATAGAACTTATTAAGTTAACTAAGAATTTTTTTTTTTTTTGTGGTACGCAGGCCTCTCACTGTTGTGGCCTCTCCCGTTGTGGAGCACAGGCTCCGGACGCACAGGCTCAGCGGCCATGGCTCATGGGCCCAGCCGCTCTGCGGCATGTGGGATCTTCCCGGACTGGGGCACGAACCCGTGTCCTCTGCATCGGCAGGCAGATTCTCAACCACTGCGCCACCAGGGAAGGCCAACTAAGAGTTTTTAAAAACACTAAATGAATAGTAACTAAGAACTTTCTCTCCTTAAAAAGAAATGAAAATGTATTATTCTTATAAAATATTAAAATACTTTATTAAGCAACAATAATTAAATTAGTCTAATCCTGGGCTATAAATGGTCAGACAGAATAGGATAAAAGGTCCAGAAACAGAATTCCAATATATTTAAGGTATCAATGGCAAAGGAATCATCAGTGCTACAGAGCAGAATTATTCAATAATTGGTAGGAGAATAGGTTACTATTTGGAGAAAAACTTTATATCCTCACTGTATATCATATACTAAAAACAAATTCTGATATATTAAGTTAAAATTGAAAAATACAACTGAAAAAGGAAGAAAACATAGATGAATTTTATTTGATATTTGCATGTGGAAAGGCTCCTTGGGCTTAAAATTAAGGAAATAAGTCACAAAGGCAAACATTTGACAATAATTGTATGTCAAAAGACATACTATGCAAGTAATCAACTGAGTGAGCAAATGTTTGCAACAAATGTTATAGAGGGTTACTATCCTTAATGTATAAATAAATCACACAAATTGATAAACTCAAAGGCATCATTAAAAAATGAATAAAGGTCACAGAAAATTCACAAAAAGAAATATTCAACTAGTTAAAAAATATTGAAAATGTTTATTCTTTTGTAATCAATGTATATTACCTATTACATTAACAAATATTTTAAACAAATACAACCACCCAGAACTAGAGATTTTTGTGGAAAAATCTAATATTCTAATCAACTTTTGATTGGAACAAATTTATAGTTGGAAAGCTACTTGGGTATTACATGCCTTCTAGATATTCAGAACTTTGGATTCAGTAATTCCATTTATGGAAATCTATTCAAAACATAATTCTAAATACAGAAAAAAATTGCCTGGAAAATTTTTAGTACTTGTAATTTAAAATATTGAATGAAAATGAGAAATAAACAAGTATTTTGTAATTGGGGAATACATAAATTATGAATTATCTGTGTGATTGGATATAAGCATGACACATTGACAAGGAGTTATCATATAAAATACTTACGTTGGAATGCTGTATGAAAGGGATACATAATTTCCTGTAAAGTTTCCGAAGTATTTAAAACAAACATAAGATGAAATTGCAAGAAAATATATCAAAAGTTGAATAATTTGTGAATAATCTTTTCCTTTTTAATACTGTTTTGAATTTTCTATTTTCCTATATGTATATATTACCTTTATAATCAAAATACAAGAAACCTAGTTAAAACAATGTTTTAAAACTTGTGTCAAGAAATTTTGGGGCTTCCCTGGTGGTGTAGTGGTTAAGAATCTGCCTACCAATGCAGGGGACACGGGTTCCAGCCCTGGTCCGGGAAGATCCCACATGCCACAGAGCAACTAAGCCTGTGCAGCACAACTACTGAGGCTGCGCTCTAGAGCCCGTGAGCCACAACCACTGAGCCTGCATGTCACAACTAGTGAAGCCCATGCACCTAGAGCCCGTGCTAAGAGAAACCAACACAATGAGAAGCCTGCGCACTGCAACGAAGAGTTGCCCCTGCTCGCCGCAACTAGAGAAAGCCCATGCGCAGCAGCGAAGACCCAACACAGCCCAAAATAAATAATAATAAATAAAATAAATATTTTAAAAATCTTTTCTATAAAAAAAAGAAACTTCGATTTCATACTGGCTAAAACACAAAATTTATCAATAAATAGGAATTTTTAACTCCTGATTACTGATTACAGAGTTTTGAAACTGCATATGCATATATTTTTGCAGAAGAGTTTGATAAGGAGATTAAAAATATTTAAAATATAATATATTTAAATAATATATAAAATAATATATAAAATATATAAAAAATTTCAGGATCCTACAAGTTCCCCCAGAGATTAATTCAGATATACTTTTTAAAAAACTCAACCAGCCTATGCATCGACATTCTGACTTATTTAGATGTTATCTTCTCCCTCATATTTAATCATCAAATTTCTTGAATGTACCATCTACATTTGCTCACTTATGTCCAAGCAAGATTTAAGTCATCTCTTGTGATCGTATAGCATAACTCTACTGGAAATTTTGAGACTCCCCAATGATCTCTTTTTAAACTATATAAAAATATTTTTTTTCCAGTTCCTTGCTATTTTCCATGTCCTTGGCTTTGACATATTTGAATACCTCCTTGTAGTCTTATCCCTCTTGACTTCCTTCACTGTCTACTTTCTTGATTCACTGTTTACTTCTCTGGTTTACTCCTTTTCTTCCATCTTTGTAGCCACCTTCTTCTTTCAGCTTTTCATTATGTGCCATTCCCCCATATCAGTCCTTGGTTCTCTCCTCTCTTTTCTCAATACTCCTTTCCATAGTGTTATAGTTTCAACTTTCATCTTTATTAAGTTTAAAAAATATATTTCTAGTCCTTATCCTCATCTTCCAAATGAACTCCATTTCTAATTGTCTAATACATACCCTTGCTGGATGTTTTCCTTCTTAGTTTAATCTCATCAAGTCCAAAAATTGACCTATGGTGTTCTCAAACCTACTCCAGTTCTCAGCTTCCCCATTTCCAACGGATGACACTATTCTTTCTGCTATCCAAGCTCAAATCACTGAAAACCTGATGGAACTTTTCCTTTCTGCTTTACTTGCTGATCCTAACCAGTAACTAAATCTTGCCCATTATTCTTTACAGAGTTTATTTGATTCAGTCTTTACTTCAACATTCTACTCTCTTAGTTTGTGACCTCATTACCAAATCTGGATATCTCTGTCACCTTCCAAGAAGTAATTTTGCTTTCATACATTTCTATTATACTTTATATCACTTAGCAGGACTAACTTCCCAAGATACAAATTTCTTCCTATTACTCTTCTTCTCCTAGAACCAAGGCTTCCTGTTGTTTTGAGGGGAAATTCCACATTCCCTAAGCAACTCTTGGCTTTAGAAATTCTGCCTCCATCAATTATGATCAAATTCATCCCTCACTACACTCAACAGTATCCCTTTCTGCAAGCCTTCCTTCCATATATTTAAGTACTACCGCCATCTGAACTCTGCCATCTCTTTATGGCTTTCCAGTCACTCCAGCCTATATGGTTGACTGTCACTTGCATCCACTTCTGTGTTCTTATCCATACCACCCATTTTTTTTGTACTTAATATTCTACCTCATTGTATACTCCTGTGTCAGTTCTACTGATTGAACTTTATTGCATCATGAAGTTACACCAATATTAAAATTGTTCCAATGTTAAATTTTAAAAAACTATAATTATCTATAATTAAACAATATAACTATAAAACTATAAAAACTATAATTTAAAAAATTATAACTATATTTAAATAATATCCATTATTGGCAAAACTGGTGGGATAACTGATATAAAACATTAACTGGAAAGCAAGTTTTGGAGGCAGCGTGCATAGCAAGTCTCTGGGCCATACTCCTTAGGTTTGAAATCAGCCTCCACCAAATATTAGCTGGGTGACCTTGGGTAAGTTGTTGAATCTCTTTATATTTCAATTCCCTCATCTGTGAAATAATAATAGTAGTACCTGCCTCCTTCAATTGTTGTAAAGATTAAATGTTATCACCTGTAAAGAACTTACAAAAGCACCTGGCATATAGAAAGTCCTCTGTATTATTGTTGTGGTTGTTTATTAGAATATTAAATCGTTCCCTTTGACCGAGCAATCTCTTTCCTATGAACCTGTCATACAGAAATATTTGCAAAAATACACAAAGAATTGTATGACTAAAGATTTCATGGCAACATTTTTATAATGGCTAAAAAATCTAGATACAACCTATATGTTTATAAGTAGTAAAATAGTGAGTACATCATCATATATCTTATTATGAGATATTATGAATCCACTCTAAAGGGGGGAAAATCTGTATATAAGACATGAAAAGGTGTGTATGAAAAATCAAATAGCACAATAGTATGCATTGTGCTACTATTAAATGAGAGATCATTTAATATCATAGACTTCATTGCAGGTCAAAAGGCTAAAGAACTAAAGGCTAGTGTTCTAATAGGAAAATGTAACTCCCCCCATCCCTTTGAGGCAGTAACTCTGCAGGAGGTGGGCATACATACACAAATTAACTCCTCTGCAGAAACACACCAGGGCTTGGTAATGTATTGCCCTGAACTTTTTATCAAGAACTGGTCTAATCTAATGTAATTCAGTTAAGACAGCATAACAAGACAGAAGGAATTATAACAGACAGAATGAATAACACTTGTCAGAAAAGAAATAGAGAATAGATATGGTTCAATTTCCCAGCAGGTACAGTGAACATAGTTAGAGAACTTCATGCAAGAAACCCTCTGTGTTTCCTTTTCTTCTTTTTCTTTACCTCCTTTAGTCTGTCTTGCTTACTGATCGTTATACAATACTGAATAAGACTTTGGAATCTGGATATATAAAAATTGAGTTACTGTATATAGTTTAAAAATAAATGAATTAAACATGGTTTCTTCATTTGGTTACTAATATATTAAACTGGCCACTTGGCTAGGTTGTGTGGGGGCAAAACCCCATGAAATGAGTGCACTGCATTTCCTCCTTATACAGCAGTGGAATAAAAGATACATAAATAACCCTATTTGAAGATTTTTGTAATTTTAAATCTGAATTTGTAATCTGAAAGATTTGGGTTTGAATCCTGGCTCTTTTGTTTATTAGCTTTGGCCTTGGGTGATCATTTTAACATCTCTGACACTCGGTTTAGCTGTGGAACTGAAATAATCACATCTTCATAAGATGAAAAGGACAAAATGAGGTAACATTGGCTGAACTCGCTAACATATATCAGGTGCTTATAAATGTTAATTCCTTTATGTTTTTTCATTTTAATTTGGAAAGATCTATTTTATTTTTGTTTAAAAAACACATTTTATATTTTTAGCACACACTAATATGTCTTGTTTTAAAGGAAAGTATCTTGAATATACTGATTAGATTTTAGCTTTGATTGATCTAAGCCTCATATTTGATTAAGAAGAAAAATTTTTAATATCTATTCTTCAGTAATGCTTATTTTCTTCAAAAAATCTTAAACCTCTGAAAAAAAGTGAACCTCAGAAAAGTGAAGAGAAATTGGCTTTATTTTTTCCCCTAGAGAATACATACTTTTTAAAAAATTGGGATATAGTTGCTTTATAGTGTTGTGTTAGTTTCTGCTGTATAGTGAAGAGAATCAGCTATATGTATACACACATCCCCTACCTCTTGGACTTCTCTCCCACTACCCCATCCTACCCCCCCATCCCATCCATCTAGGTCACCACACAGCACCAAGCTGAGCTCCCTGCTCTGTATGAAGTAAGTCAGAAAGAGAAAAACAAATATCGTATATTAACGTATATACGTGGAATCTAGAGAATACATACTTTTGAGGAGACTTTATGTTTTGAAGTAAACACACATAAAAATACAAAATCAACTATTTGTCTGAAGCCATCAGGAAAAAAGCCAAAGGCCTTAGAAATAATTCCCAGTGATTGTGTTCTTTATAACTGCCATCACTCTAAAAACTTCATAAGTTCAAACAATGCTGAGGAACTCCATTGCAGGGTAGAGCATTACAAATTATTTTTTTTTTAAAGAAAAGTTTGGCCGACTCTGAAAAAGGTCAAACATGTTTGGAGAAATACAGATAAGGACAGAGTTTTGAAGGAATTTAAATACTGGCTTCCAGTAATTTCCCGAGTCCAATACATCCCTGCACCCTGTGGCTCAGTTCTAACTTGAGAGTTGCTACCATTTTTACAATTCATTTCCCTCTTTGTTTAAACTATTTAGAGTTAGACCTCAGTCAGAGCCTACAACTGGTTGCATTCATGATGCAGAATTTGCCTTAGAACTGAATATCACTGCTCAAAAAAAAGAGTCAATTTCAATGTATTATCTTTTCAAGTAAAAAAGTAAATAAATACAGGATGTGAAGCTGAGGTCAAAGGCCATTTCCTACAGGAACCCTTCCTTGACCTCTCCACCAGAAAATAATGTCTCCTTTGATACAACTTCATTTATAATCTGTTTAAAGCTTCAGTATTTTCTACTTTGATTATAGTTATTTGTATACAAAATGCATATAGTTCCAGTTCAGTAAACTGTAAACTTCCTAAGGATGGGGATTTTGATAGATTCCTCCATGTGACCACCATGCTTTCCCCAGCACTACAAAGTCAAGATGGCCTCAGTAGTGGGGCACAGTAGAGGGCATGGGAATAGGCTCTGGAGGATCTTGTAATAACCTATAACAGAAAATAATCTGAAAAAAATATATATATATACATAACTGAATCACTTTTTTGGACTCCTGAAACTAACACAATATTATAAACCAACTATACTTCAATTAAAAAAAAAAAGAGATTTAGAACTAGAGCTTATTCTGGGGGAATCAGGGAGACAGAAGAAGGAGAACCCCTTAAGTATAAAGACATCAGTGATCCCCCAAAACTTCTACCACCCCAGTCAAAACAAAGTGTTTACAGCAAATATCCACCTAAACTCAGAGGTGTTGTAGCTGTTACTTTTTTCTGGTATAAGAGTACCTGCAATTTCAAATTCGTAGTTGTTTTCCTTAATTGAAAATAACCTACAAGTGTTAGATGCATGTTTAAGCACAGTTTAGGCCATAGTAGGAAATTATGCATTCTTTAAAACTCGTATTTTCCAAGATTTTTAAATGACATGTGAAGGTGTTATATAATATGGGGAAAAGCAGGCCATCTGATGCTATACAATGTGGTGTTTACAAGGTCAGGGCATGAATGACAATGGGGCCAGCCAGTCCAGTGTAGGATTAAGAAAAGGCCAGCTCCATGAAGAGATGGGCAGGGGTCCAGGTCTCAGATCAATAAACTGAGGGTTAAAGCAGCAGAAGCAAATCAAAGGTCTGGAAACCTCAGTATCAGGCAATTGTGGCCTGAGGAGATCAAAGGACCTATGAATAAGTGGGAATGAACACTTGGAATTTGGTAATGAAGACAATGGAAACACTGTATTTAGGAAGTCAGGTAAAAAAATAAATCATGCTCAGGAGTGAGGTTTCAACAAACTGTGTATTTGAACAGAGAAGGTCCTTGTGTTTTCACTATTCGTGTGTGAAGGGGTTTTGGGTGAGAATGGTTATAGGTCTGGATTGGAATATTAGCAAGAGAAGTGACTTTCTGTGTATGGCTAAGAAAGAGTTCAGTGCTACAAATAGGGTTCTGGTAGAAAATTAACTGTGGATTGATAAACAACCAGATAAGAATCTCTCAATATACAGAATAAGCAGGTTTTCCCAAAGTTGCCAGTAAACTGATGTTATGAATATCAAGTATTTTTCTCATTAAATATACAAGAATCTATTCCTTCAAAAATACATTCCATATGATAAAAAATCATACTAGAATTCTGAGAAGATGGCTCAAAACAGTGTCAGCCTAATTTTTGGATCTTCCTAAATCCAAACAAAGACACACAGAGAAACTACTTGGTGAAACTACAAACCAAGGGAAACATTTACCATGTAACCGGTGCCAAGGTAGCCCCTGAATCCCTAATCGTGTGAATGCAGGAGCTCCCACTAACAGCTACTAGGCTTTTGTGTAACTGATGACTGTTTGGAAGAGAAGCATGGGGACATCTGACAGATTTGAGAACCAGAATGCCCCAAAATAGCCAATAGGTACTCACCAAATGGTCCCAGAGGCCAATCTGAGATAGCAGCTGGAAATTGGAGGGGAATTGCCCAATCCACGAACAGGAGAGGGCACAGAGAACAGAGTGAACACTGAAGGGGCAGGAACACCCCAGCTTCTATGCACTCTCTACACTAATCCTACCTATTGCTTTACCTAAGGGATGGAACTTGAGTCTAGTCAAGCCTCTGGACCCAGTAGCTAATTCGTAGGAACATAGAAGGATATGCTGAATTACACTCTAAACCTTCAATCAGAAAAATACAGACTATGGGAGACTCTGAATCAAGCAAATCATGTTCTTCAAAAGGTAAACTGTAAGGAAAAAAGGTGGAGGAGGAACTTACAAATTAGATGGACTTAACAGGTATCCAATAAAAAGAATGTGCAAGGTGAAATGCTAGTGTCTAAATAAACTCTCTTGGGTATAAAACTATGAAGAGATGCTAAGAATTGATTACTATAAAAGTCAAGACAATGGTTACCTTTGGAGGAAGGCTGAGGGTGTGACTGGGACAGGGAACATGGAGACGCTTCTGCGGTGGTTGGCAAAGTTCTCTTCGTTGACCTCTGTGGTTCTTACATTTGGTTTATGTGGTTCTCTTTACTTATTTTACAATAAAAAAATTAAAAAGTAAAACCTATTGATACTATAATCTCAAAGTAAAAATATTAAAATATGCTATCTACTTGATGGCGGAACAGTGGTGGCCACTTAAAGGATATTCCTGTGCTTCATTTCTACGAGGTTGGCTGTGGTGGGAGGATTCTTTTCCTACTCTCAGCTTGCTTTAACCCTGTCTCCCTTTCAGCCCAGTGAATCTAATCTATTGTTCTTAGTGAAAGCTAGAAACAATTGTGTTTATTACTCTGAGTAGTGTGTTAAAGAGCTATTATGGTAATTAAGGTGCTTCAGAAATAAAGTTATCCCCTCTGACTCCAGGCTGCACAGCTCCATGGAAACCACCTATGGCTTTGCTTCCTTTGGATGCTTTCTCGGTCCTCAGAGGCCAGTAAGGAGCTAATCTGTTCTCCATAGCTGTTGATTGATGGAGAAAGAAGTGCCTGTTGAGTGTAAGCCAGGCTAAACCAGACAAGAAGAGGACTAGTGAGGAGGGCAGGAATAAGACCGGGGAGCTGGCTGTGGGATCGCAGAAGAGAAGTAGGGCGAGGGTGTGAGTCAGCCCTCTCACTGATGGGGCGGTGCATGGGGAGGACTGGAAATCTAGACTGCAAAGACTAGGCACTTCTCATCCTCACCCTTTCCTCACCTTTTCCTGCTTCCATGGCTCCATTTTGAGGGAGAACAGGACCTTAAATGGTTGGCAGTAGCCCTAGAATGACATCTGGATGATTTTATTGTTGGCCAAAAAGTTTGTTCTGTTTAAAGTAAAATAAAATAAAATAAAATAAATTTCCATTTTCACCAAGAACTTTATTGAACAACGTATTCATTAGCCAAACAAACTTTTTGGCCAACCCTGTATTTCCTTCTGCCTGCTGTTAAATTAACTGAACAGCCCTGACAGAACTCTTTTAAGGTGGGGCTAGGGAGGAAGGCAGATGTCTGGACCATTCTACCATACCCTCAAAATGAAAGAGCATAATTGTAATGATCAGGGAAGTCTGGTACTCTGTGATTACCAAAACTTTACTACTTTTGTCCTGCTGACAGAGTCAGTGAAAGCCAAAGTTGATTTTTATTAGCTGCCTGTAGAAGACAGTGATACGAATAAGGCTAGTGCTACACCGCTCTGCCCAATGTTTATGTCTTTCTTTTATTCTCTGCTTGTTGATGTGACTATACAAATCCTACTCATCCTTCAATGTCAAGCTAGGTCTTTGTTCCTCCAGTGTCTCCTCAGCCCATTCCTACCATCAAATGCTCTCTCCCTTCTCTAAACCCATAGCACTGCCCTGTAATGCTCTGATAGGCTTGCCTTGGATTATTGAGTAATTTTGTTTGTGGCCTATTCCCCCAGGAGATTTTCTTCTCCTTGATATTAGAAACCCTATTACATTGTCCTCTGGATTCCCTGTAGCATCTAGCAGAGTTCCTGGCATACAGATTATCAAAATATGTTTGTTGTTTATTTGATTTATTTTACTCATATCCATTGCATGACATGCCAACCATTCCTTGGAACTAAAGAATTAATTGCTAGGAAGAATGCAGTAGTTCATTCTAATCTAACCTAATCCATTAGACTGTAGGTGACCTAAGAGTAGAGGCTGAAGTATTCGGTGTTGTGTCGCTAACATCTAGAATAGTGCATGGTCCATGATAAACACTTAGCTTACATTAGTCCCGTGAATGAATAAATGATCAATCTATGGAGTTCTCTTAAGGTATAAAAGAGGTGAGTTGTTTTTTTTTTTCCAAAGAGAGAGGAAGAAAAAAAATTTGTATAAGAAAAAAAAAACAAACAACTGATTAGGTGAGAAGGATGTTCCAAATTCAGAAATGTTGTTTATCAATAAAACACCTAAAAATATAAGGCACCAAAAAGTGAATTGTAGTGAGTATTCACGTGTTATAGTTATTATGTATTCAGAAATATGAAAGTTCTACATGCACAAAGAAATCTAAGAGGCACTTTACAATCTAATTTAATCTACCTGAGCTCATCCTGTTCTCAAACTAGACCTTCTATTCCTGACCTTCTGGCCCGCTCCCACCATATCCTGAACCCAGCCTAACTCTTTGCGTTTGGTGATATGATATTGTGTTCATAGAAAATCCTTGCTTCTCTAAAGCATATGCCTCTATCGAGATCCATCTCTAGACTTCTCTCTTTCACACAGTGCTCCTTGGATAACAACTGTATCCTTCTGGGACTTATAGAGGCCTTGCTCTAATGAGATGAAGGAGCAGTCCACGCTAATAAGTGCTGCTTTGAAATGACCCTCTCAAGGTCCCATGCTTACCTGTTAGCTCTGGTAAATTAGACCAAGACTTACTCTGGTAGGAATGGTGTCCATTATTCTCCATGGCTCAAAGCATTTAATAGAATAAGAGGTTAATAAATGATTATATGTCTGCTATGTTACACCTATGAAACCTCTTCCTAAAAGCAAACGAAAATAATCAAAACACTCAACCACTTTAAAAGCAAGAAAGGAAATTAATCGTTTCAAGGTCTCTAACTTAAATAGTATAGATAGTTAATGTGCTCTTCAAGTTTACTTGCAGTGGTTGGGGAGAGACGAGAGAAAGAAGAATGAGAGGTCCATTTTTTCTTTAGGGTATAAGTAATCTCAGGAAGAAAAGGAACAGATATCCTTCATTTCTATTCAGGACAGAAACATAGATAAAATAAGCTTAACACATACCCAGAGAAAATGTGTCTAGATGTGAGGAAGAATTTTTCACTGTACAAGGGATTGAAAACTAATTGGGCCACCTAAAGGAGATTCTTAAAAACAGTGTAGCCCAACAGTGTCTTGGTGGTTTAAGCATTTGATTACTGTAGGAACAATTGCTCTCTTGAGATTCTCCCAGGGCCCTGGATCCATAATGGTCTAATATTATTGGAGAATCTTATTTTTCAAAACTTGGACAAACACGTTTTACTAGAGTTAGAGAAAAAGTTCTTGCCTGTTATACTGTTGTAGATAAAAACGGTAACAATGATTGCAAGAAGATACTGAAGAAATAGAAATTACATTGGTGGTTTATAAAAGATACAATGTCAAAGCGAAAGCAGGAGTCCAATGCAGAAGAAATTGCTTAGCTTTTCTCTTCTTGATCTGAACCTGAGGCTGGCATAAATGCTCATGGGTAGCAAAGAATGTACTGAATGTGGAAACTTGCAGCAGGGATTTGTGTCTTAATCATTAGTGATGGGACTTTGCTTGAGTCTTTTCACCTCTCCGAACCTCAATTTTTTCACTGATAAGATAGGAATGACAATATTTCTCTACCTATGTTTTTGTGAGGATCAAGTAAGATCATGAACACAGATATATTTAATAAACTAAAATCTGCTATTATTGTAAGGTCTGATTATTCTGAGAGGGGTTAAGAAGGAAGAAAGGATTTGGTGAGAAGAATAATAGAATGGACTGTTTTGTTTTCTTTCACACTAGCACGATTGCTGATTTTTCACTCAATAAATATTGAGCACCAGGCACCAGGGGTACAGCAATGAACAGAACAAATACCCCTGCTGTCATATTTGAAAGAAAACAAACTCTAAAAATTCATGAGTATGTGTGTATGCATGTGTTTTAGTTTAATCAATATTTATACATGGCGTTATGAGTCATCTATACCAAATGGGCTTTGTAAATATAAGAGATTTCTATGAACAAATATATGTGGAAATATTGCACACTAGGTCCTCTTCTCAATGCACATTAGCAGATTAAAAATGAGGGGAAAGTGCTTAACTTTTAATTTTAAGACAGAGGTCACAAAACTAACTTGACTGCGTAACCTATTTTTTCTTGTTTCTGGATTTTTTTCTCTCATATCTTCTATCATCATCCTAAGGAACAATTGGAAAACACTAAAGTATTCTTTATCTGGTAGCTCTTAAATAGAATAACTCAAGTGGCCATTTTTTTTTTTTAAGCCTAATAACCCAACGACCCATGCATCCTCTCAAAGGCTAGCCTCACTGCAACACAGCAAACATCTACTGTGTGTCTGCTCGGTAATAAATTTCATGAATGACATATGCAAGCAGCCAAATCTTTCTAAAGATAGAAAGAAAAATTTAGGAAACTTAGTAGAGATTAAAACACCAAATTGAATTTTACAATACTTGAGCTAAATCAGGATACATTTCCTAAATTCTTTTAGGAAAACTTTAATAAACTTTTCCTAGTGCTGTTTCCTTTACCTTGATTCCACAGAACTTCAATCCACCCAAATCATACATAGAATGCACGGAAATGTCTCTGGAGAATATAAAACTGTAGGACTGTATTCAGATAGCTTTTTACTCTGAATTTCTAAAATCCTCAAGCAATCTTATAGAATCTTAGAATTAAAAAGGACCTTAGAGATTAAAATCTTGCATTCATTGCAGCAGTCCTTTCTACAATATGCCTGGAAAGTCCTGACGAGTATTAGCTTGGCTATTTTCTATCATGCAGACATTACTACATAAGAAGACATCCCATTCCTTTACTGGATAGCTCCAATGGTTAGTACATTTTTTCCTAATATTAAGCCAAACTCTGCCTTGCAGGAATACATCTAATACCTCAATTTTTAAAAATCCTTGTTTTGCTCCATGAAAATTAGATATAATTGAAAAATGACTTATATTATTGGCTAGACATAATAGTATTTGTATACAGTCAGAATAAGACTTTTATATAATGTATCGCTTTTCTAACATTTAGAATCATCATTAATGTAAGCAGTTTCCTGTGATATTTCTGATGTAATGTATTAACACATCATTCTGTAATTTACGCAAATAACATGTGGAGTTCTTTTTATGTGCTAGGCAATAGATTGCCAGTTCATGAGAAGATCAAAATCCAATTCTTTTTTAAAAAAGTATTACCTTTCACACAGCTTGGGCACTCTTGCCCCCTTCTGCAATGCCTCAGGATGTGACGATTCTCCAGGCCTAGCAATTCTCCCTCTCCTTCCATACATCTTCCCCCAGACATATCTGTGGGGTTCATAAACAGAGAGCCCCAAACCCTGGGCTAAGATGAACCCCTTGTGTGTGGATGGCCTGAAGCAACAGAAACTCTGGTCTGGAGGAGCTGTGGATGCCTTTCTACCAGAGGATGCTGGGTCTTAAACAGTTTGTCCTCCAGCTGTTGTCTCCTAGTGAACCTGGTAGGATTCCTCTGGCTCTTGCCTTTCTCTGGGCACCCAGTTCTGTGTAATGTCTCACACATGATCACACTGCTTGTCCCTAGAGACCTTTCTTGTTTGGCCTCTTGAGTTGTTGTTGAGCTTGTGTCTGCACACGTGCGTAGCAGAGGGTAACTCCTCAGACTAAGTCTGGACCTAAAGTCATCTGACATATTTTAATTTAAATTCCCATTCATAGATGGAAAAAAATCCACAAAACTAAAAACACTATAATTGGCTGGCCTCTGTAGTCAGCTTTCTATGGGGACAAATTATCTAAAATTCACACGGAGGCATGTTTGGCATGTGTTACAGGAAAGATCCTTTTTAAGGTAACATTTCTGGGAGAAAGAATGCCCACAGTTGTATTAAGCATATTTATATGCCATGAAAAGGCAACATTTTGGTAAATATAATCTCTAAAATGGAACTTACACATATTTCTGGTTTGAACTTTCACACTAAGTAGCTCAATCCCAGTCCAATGCAGCGAGACTCAGTCATATTGGATGTTTGACCAAAACTGCCAGTTAGTTCAGTCAAAACACTAAAACCAAACACTCAATAGACAACTATAATTGCTACTGAAGATGCTTTTATTCACTGAAAGTTCTTAAAGCCATTTTTATATTTAATATTTGTTATGCTGTGAGAAAATGTTAGCCACCTAATCATTTTTCAAGAGATGAAGTGAATAATAAAAGGAATAGAAGATTATCTTTCAACTATTTGGCTACATTTCTATACAATATCAAGTACAAATCATTCAAAAATTGAGTCTGTTCAAATGAGCCAAAGAATGAAACAAATAGAAGCTGTCCAAGACCTTTAAATTATTTCTGGAGAAAAACGTTACACACTTAAGTGATGTACTTGCATCACTAAAACCACTCTTAGCATAAGGGCTAGGAAATAGATTTCCACAGAGTTTTCTTGGCAAAATAAGAGATGAAAACACAATTGCCTTAATTTAAACAAAAATAATAAAATATCACCTAGTTCTATAATTAAGAATCCAGTTATAAAGTACTTATTAAGTATTAGGCATTGTTTTAAGAGTTTTATATATATTAATTCATTTAATCTTCTCACCAACCACACTGGGGGTACTATTCTTATCCTCATTTTACAGATAAGGGAATTGAGGCAAAGAGAAATGAATAACTTACCCAATGTTACACAGTTAATAAATGGCAGAGCCAAGTTTTGAAGAAATAGATAATATGACCATATGTGCAGAGGAAATTTCAATTTACTTGAGAAAATAAATTTAGAACATATTAGCATTTCCTTTGTATTTGAGATAATGCTTTGGGTTCTAGGGCTAATTGCTGAACCATCTTATCTAGGGATTTCAAATCTCTACAACTTTGATTCTGCCTGATCCAGGAATTAGACAAAATCCATCTTCCTGAGACTACAGTGTTTCTCCTATGGTCAGTGCCCAGGACCAATTTTATTACCTTCTGAAACTTGGTATAACAAATACCCTCCCTAAAAATTTGGTTGTCTGGGGAAGGGGGCCGAGTGACATGCGCCTCCTGGAATGAACCCCATCCTAACAGAAATGTCTATAAATTGAGAAGTACGGGGAGGGTACAGAGGCCTTAAAACCAATGCCAAACTTCTTTGTTGTCAGTTATTTAAACATGGAAGTTATAAAACTACATAATCTTTTAAAATATTGCAAATCCATACGCTGTCCAAATTGCCTTTTACACCAGCCAGTTTGAGTAAGTTGTATTAATTGCTTGCTGGTTGTTTTTAAGAACTGGGAAGGAGTATAGAACACTCTGTTTCCCACAGTAGACTCTGGGCACATAGAAAACTTCAGACCGTATAAATATTTCATGGGTTTTCTGAATGGCACTGGTAGGAGATTCTGCCATCTGCTATTCTGTCATGTCACTTCATAGGTTATCATATCAAATCAACATGACACAAAAGTCGGAAGTTGAAATCTAAGTTTGAATCCCAATCAATAGACTTACACAATTTACAATGGTAGTCAATGATTGCTGGAAGGAAACAAATTATCTGGGTAGTGTCTAGTCATATGGTATATAAAATGAATCTATGAATGATTAAATGTTGAGTGAATGAATAAGGGAACTGATGAAAATTGGCTGTGCTGCTGGTAAGTTAATATTGACTGATGGCTTTAACAGTCTGTCCAACCTAGTTTTATCCCTCAGTAGGTGATTCTTCTGTACATTCACCTTTCTAGTTCCTGTCTTCCCAAAGATTGGGAGGAAAAACTATGTTTTAACTATACTTCCCAAACACTCCCCAGTGTGAGGGAAAAGATTTAGGCAATATATAAACATCTGTTGAATTAATGTCTATAGTTACCCATCTCGGTTACTGTTGTATCCACACAAATAATAAGAGGTTCTATTAGACTTTATTACATCTTAATTCTGCTGCTCATATAGATTACTAATGGTAGGCTAATGACAAGGAGTAATGACTAGGGGCCCAAATTGGTTTTACTCATATGTCCAGAGCATTACTCTAAATGTTAGAAAAATCAGCTTTCCGATAAAAGCTTTGGTTAGTGGGCTGGTTAGTAAAAAATGTCCTGTGTTTACAGTTTGAAAAATTTGGATTTGAGCCCTGTTCTATTACTTAATATTGATGTGACTTTTACAAGTCACCCAATCTCACCCTGAAGACCTGTCTTCTCATCGGAGAATGCGTATAGTCTCCTGTTCTTTATAGGATCACTGAGAGGATCAAGTAGGATACACAGGTATGCTTTGTATAATGGACATTTGGACCCTGTTTGTCTAGGATTCACTAGCCTTGCCATCTAAATAACTGCAACTTTTCACCTGCTAATTTCCAAACTGGCCTACTCCAAAGGAAAAGAGAAACTGACATTCTTCATTTGCATTTCCAGTACGTCCGTCTATTCATCTATTCTTTTGAATTTCTTCGTAGTGGCTTTCCTGCCTTTCAGCACCATTTTCTTTCCTTTCTTGAATGATGTAGGACATGATGCCCGTAGTTTTGCTCTGCTTAGTTTGATTCTACCTTGGGGGTTATTATTGCTAAGGGGGATGCTCTATCAAGTTACCTTGTCTTTTCAGTTAAAGAGAATTCAAGGTGTTTATAAACCAAGGGAATGAAATGACTTCCAGTGGAAAATGAAATGAGGCATAACCGCACATAAGACAGCCATGCAATTTAGAGCTAGAGGATCTAATGTATTCTAAACCGATCACAAAATTTTACATTATAAACACATATGTAAATGGCCAAGTTTTCCCATAGAAATTGGCTTTTCAATCACATCATATTGTTCATGAACAAAAACTGAACTGAAAATACCCCTTTTGTATGGAATCACAGGCAGAAGTCAAGTTTCTAGGTTCTTCGACTATACTAAAAAGGCAATGTCATTTGAAGTGAAAGCTAAAATGTGAGGAGAATGTGAGGAAAATATGCAGGCCTGAATGTCAACTTTGGCCAAGAAGAAAGTGTTTTTGTTTTCTTTCATAAAGACTTTTCTGTACTTTACCTTTTAGGGTGTGTGTGTGTGTGTGTGTGTGTGTGTGTGTGTGTGTGTGTGTAGTCTACATGAGGCTCTTCCTTTGAGGCTGTAAAGCACATACTTTCATTTGGAAAAAAAACATTTTTATTGACTCCATACTTTCTTCTTATGCTTCTCCAGTGCTCTTATCTAGAGGTTTCAGCCTGGAAACACTAAAAAAAAAAATGGCCTGAAATTATTGTTTGCAGCCAATGCCTTGAATGAACTACAGGTGGTTTCATTCTAGGGCATGCCTCTATGTAAGGCTTAACAACAGTTCTCAAAGTGTGGTCCCTGGACCAGGAGCATCAGCAGCTCCTGGGAACCTGTTACAAATGCAAATTCTCGGACCCAACTCCAGACCTAATGAGTCAGAAATTTTGAGGCCCAGTAGTCCGTGTTTTAACGAGCCCTGCAGGTGATTCTCATGTGCATTAAAGTTTGAGAACCACACACTTATTGTTACAGAAAACGAAAATGAAGTAATTAACTCATTTCTTAAGTACATATAAATGGTCAACACCCTTAGGTCTTTTTTTTTTTTTTTTTTTGGTGGTACGCAGGCCTCTCCTGTTGTGGAGCACAGGCTCTGGACGTGCAGGCTCAGCGGCCATGGCTCACAGGCCCAGCTGCTCTGCAGCATGTGGGACCTTCAAGGACCGGGCCACAAACCCATGTCCCCTGCATTGGCAGGCGGACTCTCAACTACTGCGCCACCAGGGGAGCCCTTTAGGTCTTTCTGATGGTACTGAAGGCCATTGCCCTGTTTAACAGTAGGCTAATAGCAGTGATGCTCATAATTCATATTTTTCCTAGTTGGCCCTTGTCACGAGCATGATGATTTACCCACAGGACTCACAAGGAGCTATAAACTTGTCCCTTCTGAAGTGCTCAGACTCACAGACCTTTTAAGGTGCTAGTAGCAAAAGTGCTTAAATGGTACTGATATTTTACCCTGCCCTGATCTTCACCTTCTGTTTCCCGGCCATGACTTTCCCCTCTGAATGGTGGCTTGCTCCGTGATTTCGCTTATCCTCCCTTGCTCTGTGCCCTTCCTCAGAGCTTGCACCCTCTCCCCAGGATTCAGGAATCACCTCCTGAATGTAATTGAAGAACCAACCACTCTCTCCACTACCTTTCCCATCTGCTCAGTGGGCACAGTCCCTTGTATGTCCTGCTATTAACACTGACATAAATAAAATTGAATTTATTACTTGCATCAAAACAGCTCCCCATCAACACTTCTACATTTTGCTTAGCAGTAGGTTTCCCTGATCTACAAGTTACCTAAGTTTACCACTCTTTCTCCTTTGCTTGCTTTATTTTGTAATGACCTGTAGTTTCTTCCTTCATGATGTTTCTCATATTCATCCCTTCTTGTCTGTTCCTGCTATTACTACATTTAGACTGTAAATATTTAAACTGCAAAACTATTTACCAAGAGGTTTCCTTCCCTTCCCCTTTTCCCTTTCCTTCTCCTTCCCTTCCTCTCTCCATCCCTCTCTTCTTTTCTGCATTCTTTCCTTCCTTTCTTCCTTCCCTCCTATGCAAAAGTAGATGGCATGGCATGAGTCCTTTCGGTTAATCTTTTGACCTCCCCTTTCTTCTGGGCCTCACACTGACTGCAGGTCAATCTCTACAGTCCTGGACCTGACATTCAAAGCTCTCCAAGTTCTGATTGTAACCTATTTCTTCCATCTCCCCTCCATTCACTCCTCACTACAGACCCTTTACTCTGGTGGTTCTCAAACTCAGTTACCTGGAGGGCTGGTTTAAACACAGACTTTTGGGCCTTAAACCTGGAGTCTCTAACTCAGCACGGGGGGTGAGGTTTAAGATTTTGCAATCCTAATAAGTTCTCAGGTATTAATGGACCAAATGCTTGTGTCCTTTCAAAATCCATGTATTGAAGCTCTAACTTCTAATGTGACTGTATTTGAAGACAGGGCCTCTAAGAAAGTAATTAAGGTTAAATGAGGTCATAAGAGTGGAGGGGTCCTGACCCAACAGGATCAGGGTCTCTATATGAAGAGACACCAAGAGAGTGTGCTCTCTCTACCATGTGAGGACACCAGGAGATGACAGCTACCTCCAAGCCAGGAAGAGGGCTCTCCCCAGAAACTGAATCTGTTGGTACCTTCAGCCTCCAGGACTATAAGAAAATACAATTCTTTGGTTTAAGCCACCCAGTCTGTGGCATTCTGTTACTGTGATCTGAGCTGACTGACATACCGGGAGGCCCTGACACTACTACTCCTGGGATTCTACTTTGAGAAGTCCTTCTTCTTGTAGATGTGGGCTCTGTGCTTTGCAGACATGCCCTCCTCTTCTCCTCTTACCTGAACCTCAGACATTTGTCAAAGCCCACCTTGAGCCACGCTTTCCTGAATCCTCCCAACTCTCCTGTCCACGGTCATTTCTCCCTCCTTGAAAGCCCTTAGTACTTGGTCTTTAGATTCACCTGGTATGTAGCGTAAGATACCTTGTGTGATGCTTTTTTCCTCTCATGTAGTTGTTTTTAGCTTCACTGTAAGCTCCTTGGAGCAGAGAGTTTTCCCCGTGTCTACTACCAGCATAGCGCTTTGTGCATATACCAAATGTTAAAAAAAATACAATTATTTGACAACCATGGTGTGTATGGAGTAGAAGTTCATAGAAACTGCAGGTGTGAATCTTTCTTGTGTCAGTGTGGTAGGTTTCTCAGTCACTCTGAGAGTCCCTTGGTAACGAGGTACAGCTCACAGAGGAGCATGTGATTGACTATTGGCTTCCTTGCTCAGAGAGCTGCATTCTAAGACAGTTCCTCTCTGTTCATGTTTGTAAAAGAAAGAGGTACTTTTTAGACAGTGTGTCCAATATCAGTGATGCACTAAAAATTAACATTTATTGAGAGATTGCTGTGCACTAAGCACGTCACATGTATTACCATTGTGATCCTCCCAGGACCTAGTGGCCTTTGGAATTGCTATGTTATCCATTTTACAGATGGGAAAATTGAGGCTTTGAGAAGTTAAGTGACTTGTCTCAAGGTCATATAGCCAAGCAGAGGTAGAGCAGATGCTTGGGCCATGACTGCATGGTTCCCCATTTCCCTGTTTTAACCAACATACCAATTTCTTGCCCCTTCTTCTCCATAAATAAGCAGAGACCTTTATGCCAGAGATTTATAAAAGCTTGACTTTCAACCTTTAAAGATTGAGATTTACTATTTCCATTTTACTTAACACAGTTCTTATTTCTTTTTCTAAGATAAATCAAACACTGAATAGCAAGGCTTAACTTCTAGTGCCACAGGATAACCAAAGGAGAAAACATCCCATATCTTTTCTTAGAATATAGTTATAAAGGGCACATAGAGGTGGTAAAGCAATAGTCTGCAATTTTCAATTAATGCTACTGAACCCACTGGTCACAGAAACCTGTTCTCAGTGAATAAAAACAGACGTTACGGCTCAGAGGATCCAGATAAATTGTTTTGTGTTTTGCTTTCTTGACTCAGTGATTTGAAGAATGTTTTTCTGACATCTCAGTTTGTCAGCACTTCCATAAAATTCCTAACAACTGATTCCAACCTCTGTTTCATTTTCTAATCAGTCCTAAAACAAAAATAACAATAACAACAAAAACATTGAAGAATATCATAATTACCCATAATAAGAAAGTATTTGATAATTTTAAGAATACCTGTTTTATCACTGATTTAGCATTTGTTTAATTTTAATCAATGTATTACACAATTACTCAGGTCATTTTCTTCATAAAATAAGATTTATAAATAATTAAATTACATATACACATATAGCATATATATGTTTGTAAATATAACACGTATGTGTAGTTCATACTCTGTAAAATTCTCCTACCAACAGAGCAATTTTGAGATCCTTTGATTCGTAAGGAGAAGGTTTAATTGGGCTGTTTATTTCATCCCACAGATTTAAATCCAAGGCCCTGAAAGACATGAAAACCTACCACCTTGAACTGATTATACCTTGGTATTCAATGAAACTAATTTACTTTGTAGATCAAAGTGTGTTCTCCACATATTTCTTTTAAAATTATGATTCAACAGAAATGCCTGGACATCCTTTGATAATTTGAAAGTGCAGAAAATTATAGGCAGGCAGAGAAAATAATTTCACCACATAGAAGTAAATATTGCTTTATTTTAATACACTATAAAAGAAATTTATTATCCTAAATTTCTATTAATTTGACAAGATTTATTTCAGCAGCTCATGCCTATTAGAGTGCTGAACTACATCTTGAACCTGCTCGCGTGTCTCCACAGTTACTCGCACAGCCTACCCTCCAACCTGGCTGCCTTCTTTTGTCTTGTCTCCTTTCCGTCTTTTTCTGTGCACTGTACCCTTGCGCAGATCACTGCAATGGCATCTACTGCTCTTGGGTGAAATGATCATCTCAAAAGAGCACGCAGAGGCAGTGTGGAATATCAGACCAATAATCCAAAGACCTCTGTCTGACTTTGCAGAGCTGTTCTCAGACTCAGGTGAGAAAAAGGTATTTGAAGATGCCTATAAACTATAGTAGACTCCAAGTGTGAGTGGTTATTCATTAGATCTTTGAATGTCATGCCAATGTCAAGTGCTTTTTGTTGTTGTTTGTTTTGTTTTAGAAACAAAACAATTTTTATTTCATTTAATTTTTTGGTTTAATTTTAGAAAAATATGCACATTACTCATTATCAGAATTGTTTAAATCCAACTTAGCCTTTAAGATGCAACTAACAGAGTACTTTAAGTGAGAAAGCAGTGTTCTAATACCACTGATATTCTGCATAGTTTTGGAATGAGATCTAGTTCTCACCCAATTGAGAAATGCAAAGATACCTTTCCCTTACAGTTGTATGGGTAGTGTTATGGAAAAATTAATCTTTCAACTATTTATACTAAAACACGAGTGAAGCAATAATGAAAGTACCCTTTTTCTGACCTAGAAATATGCACGCTTAGATGAGCGCACAAAGAATTATAATTTCCCCATTACATGACATACAACAAACACCTGCTTAGTCTGTGCTATGAGGGCTCTTAAATTTTGCAAATTTCACCAGTGGCTCCCAGTTGTCTCAATCTGATTTCCAGTTTTCAGAGATGAAACTGAGCAAGATAAACTGCATTATGAAAAAGTGGGAGCTGAATTTTGATGACTTTGATGGTCAGAGTATAACGGAAATATTCTTGTGAGTGAGAAGCTAATATACTCTTCTGTTCATTCCGGGTAGCTCAGTCATCAAAATGCAATGTCTTTTGTTTCTCATTCTAAAGATAATTTTTCTGATGCTTGTTTATTTTCAAATGTTAATCTTTGATGACCGGAGTGAAAGAGTTGGCATGGAAGAAAAACCTAGCAAAGCCATGAAGATTTGCCTTTGTATGCATTGGTGTATCATTAGCAAACAGATGGAAACTCAAATTAATTTTGGATGGTTTAAGAAAGAGACTGTTTGTGAAGGTTTAGATGGCAGGTTAGGGAAAACACAGGGATAGTGGGGCTGTTAATATTCATAATCCATAAAGCCTGAGGGGTGGAAGTTGCTACTGTGGTACACAGGAAAGTCTTCTAGGGAAGGCAACTTTGAGAGGCTTAGAGTCAAAGGACAAAGTCAGCTTGAATGAATGGATCATGCCCAGAGGGAGCGGACAGCATGAATACCTTACCTCACTCTTTCCTCCCCCAGAGCTTTGCAGGGGCTCCCTACTGGCTGAATCCAATGGGAAACAAGGAGTAAGAGAGTCTATTGTTGTAATCAATATGCCCTAGCCCCAGGGATAAAGTAGGGTGGATTAGAAGGGGCAAGTGGAAGATATTCAGCACAGCCTTTCACTGTAGTTGTAACTAGCATCTAACACAAAGGCTGGCACATGGAAAATGCTCCTAAAAATGAGTCAAATGAAAGGGTATATGAATATATCTGTGACCTAAAGTGAACACAGTAGTGTATTTCATTTTTTCCTGGTTTAAGTTCATGTAACAGATTGAATAACACATGGTTATTTCAAGAGTTTAATACAAATTCATGATCTTATTCTCTCCATCTAACTTTATATAGCCCTCTGTATTTCTCCAGTGGCACTTACTATCTTCTACCTTGTACAGAAACTACTGAACACTATCAGCCATCAAACTGTAAACTTCTCTCTCTCTCTTAACCCCCCTCTTCTCTCTCCCTCTCCGTCTCTTTTGGGCTGTAAATACACTTGCTTTCAATAAAGATTTGTAATGGCATCAATTTAAATATGAGGACTGTGTGATATCACACAATTTAAAATTTTCTGCATTTAATTTCCCAGCATTTAGTTTTTCTAAAATTCACTAATGCACCTACTTTGTATCCAGCACTATACTGAGCACTTAGATTTGAGGGATGAGTAAGCAAGGCCCTGTCTTCTAGGATTTACATTGGGAGAAGAGAGAAATGTAGATTAGCACTCATGATATGACTTTATGTGCAAGGGGAGTGTTACAAAATGACCTTTCTGCTAGTGGGGGACAAGGGTGAGAAGAGTAGAAAAGAGAAGAAAGACCAAAGCAGCAATAGCCTACACACACACACACACACACACACACACACACACACACACACAGTAGCCTCTAGAGAAATGAAATCAGCCTATGATAGAAAGGGTTTTCGGAAAGCAGGATGCATTTTCTTATTTTCAACTTAGATTACTACAGTACAATTACTTCCAATTAACATTCAAAAGATGCCCTGGCCACTAAGTCTGCCCAGTAACTGGGGCCAGAATGAGAAGAAACTGGGAAGCAAGGAAGACGTTCGGGGATAGAGTTTGTTGCTGGTTTGAAAAAGATTACCAACTGAAAGATTATCTCCTGAACAGAGGGGAACTTTAGTCTTACCAAAATGAGAAGTATGAAGTGTAACCCCAATTATTCAAAACTATGGAGAAGAAAGCGAGGGGTTTAGGAAGTAATAATACATTCTGCTTTCTTTGCTGATTAAAATAAGTGTGAAATAGCGGGAAGGGCGTTGTCTCTGCCACAAATCGATATGACTTTAGCAAGTTTCTTAATCTGTTTGTGACTCATTTCTTAACCTGACAAGCATGGATGAAGTTACTCACCTCGCAGGACCGCTTGGGCAGACTGGCACAGTGGCGGACAGCTTGCTTTCAGTGCGCAGTATTGCTCAGCGTTACTGTAACCTTAGCGAACACATTTCTACCTTGGGAAAGGATTCAGTGTGCTCAGACCGTATCCCATCACCACTCCTACTAACGTTATTTGTGTATAGCTTTTTGACTGCACTGAAGAGCCTCACCCAGGGTTGAATGTCATCAGACCAACTGCAATATTTGAAGAGCCAAATCGCATAAATTCTCAATTTTTCCACTGCGTAAGAAATGCTAACCTCTTGTCTTAGAAGGCAGTGCTAGCTGGTGGAATCCCACTGTCCCAGGGTTAAGACAGGGGCACAGATGGGTTGGGGGGGATTCTGGTGATCTCTGAAAGGCTTATTAGCTAAAATGAGAGACCACTTCTGACTGTGCTTTCAAATCAGTATTAAATTGAAGATGGCTAAATGAACTTTATTTAGCCTGAAGACTTCCCTCAGCATTTTCTCCCATAGGTGGCATCAAGGTGGAGTTTCAGCTGTGGCCCTTGGCCTAAAGGCTAATCTCTTTATTTTGATGCCAGCTCTTTTGCCAACTAAATATTATTCATGTTAAGTTCTACATTTCTGATAAGAAGAGACCTTTTCTACAGTGAACCACTTCACAAAGGGTTTCTTTTTTTCTTATGGACATATCTTTTGTAATTTGAAGAACATAATTAGAGATAATTAATGCTTTATACATAATGAATGTATGGAAGCATATTCGTAGATTCAAAATGTGAGTCAGTAGCTATCTGATTTACATTTCAGATTAAAATATATTATACTCCACTTTAGCAGGAAACAAGTTATTATAATGACCAAAATGATCTGATTTAAATTTTAAGAAATTTCAAATATGCAAGGACTCAAAGATATTGCTCATAAAAAGTTAAAAAGAGGACAGATTATAGAATAAAGACATTTCACTTCATATATTTTAATATATAGCCTTTTTTTTTTTTTTTTTTTTTTTTTTGCTTTATGAGCCATGTGTAACTTAGACATAAAAAATCCCCTTTGTCTTTAAAGCTTTTTAGATTTAGGTTCCTCAAGCTGTAATAAATGCTCAGGTAAGGAAACAGAATATGACACAGGATAGGTCAGCAATTAATCATTCTTTGCCTCATTCCAAATTGTGTTATCCATTGAAAAGAATTCTACTTAATATGTTAAAGTTTTATACATTTTTCACTGTCTGCTACTGCATGAAATATTCAGAGCCCTTGGTATAATGAAATAGCTGTTAGAGAAGCTTTTTTAAAAATGATGATGAATATTGTAATTAAGATTCAAGAAATGAATTTTGTACCAGCTTCTAAAACTGTAAGTAACACATTTTTGAGAAACCACAATTAAAAAGTATAAATTTTCAAGCTAACTACCCAATTTAAGCCGTAGGGCCAACTCCAAGAGAAGAACATGGTAATTACTTTAAATAGTAAAATAATTTCTACTGATGTTACACAAAATAGTCAACAGTGCAAGGAACTCTGAGGTACTGTTTAACCCTATCTATTTGTGGTGATATGGTGAATTTTGCTTTAAAAGCAAAATAAACATTTTTTTCCTCATAAAAATATACTGTGGATATGCTTGACATGTTGGGATTTTAAAATTAAGAATGCAAGTATATTCTTTCCTGGACAGTTTCTGAATCCAGAATGCTTTCCTCTTTCTATCTCCTCATGACTCAGTTTTCCCATTGACTGTTCTGCCTTTCCCGTCTTCCCAAGGCAAATTTTTCCCTCTTCTAACATGACATGTTACATCACTTCTCATGTTGTTTCAGTCTAGTATTAGAGCGCAGGGTGTCACAACCTCAGCACTACTGCCACCTGGAGACTTTAGATAACCTCTTGTTGTGGACTGTCCTGTGCACTGTAAGACGTTTAGCAGCCTCCCCGTTCTCCACCCACTAGATACCAGTAACATGACCACCACTCCCAGATGAGACAACCAAAGCTCTTCAGATATTTGTAATTAATTGCCCCGGGGGGACAAATTCACCTCTGCTTGAGAACCACCATATTAGAGCCCCTGGTGTACATAACACTATGTTCAGCTTTGAATATATGCCCCATGGTATGGGACTTTATTCAGAGGTGATGCTCAGTAAATATTTGTTAAGTGAATACAGCATAATATGGTGTTTTCTTACTGCAGTACCTTGCTAGACTAATAAGCATGATACTCTTATAAATCGAACTCTCAGTTTCACTTGAGGACTTAAGAATACTTCTCTATCCATTTGGCATTTGTTTATTTTCCAATATTTGGAATAGAAAGAGGAGAGAAGACAGTGTTTTTCCAAACTGATGGATTTCATTTGAACTCTGTGCTCATAAATTTCTAATGAAACTCTATCCCTTTTTTTTTCTTTATTACTGGAGAAAGAGGACATCTAAATCTATTCTAAAAAGAGATCAAAGTAAGAGGAAAGGAAGGAAATGGAGAGAATGGAGCAAGGGAAAAAAGAGGAATAAAATAAAGAATAAGTGAGCAATATACAGCAGGTTTTTCTATACTCACAAGCCCATTTATGTAAAAACTGAATTAAAAATATTTTTAAAGAAAGTATGTCTTTCAATTTGAAGACAGTGAAAAAATAATTATTCATTTTTTTGCAAGTATATTTAATGTTACAATTAATTTGCTAACATAGATCAGGAAAAAAACAGAAAGGAGAAAGAGATGTGAAAGAACATTTTAACGAGAGAGGAAAGAAGAAAATGGAGTAAGGGAAGATTTTATGAGAATACGAGAACAAAATATGGATGCTTTAAAAAGCACCGTTAAATTTCTAAAGGATTCCAAGTTCTTTTACACAACATGTTGATTAAGTAACACTTGAATGATGATTCATTAATACTTGTAGAGTATGAGTTAGAAATGAAGGAGACAAAAAATCAGTTTGTGTTTTGTCAGTCATAAAGTAAGTGAAATATGTAAAATTTGTTTCCGAATAATGTTCACTACTTTATAAGCTGAGTTTCTCTAATTAGTTCTGTATTCCTAACTTAAGAGATCGTGAGAGAAAAAGCTCAAGTAATGGGGAAAAATTCATTCAGGGTATTTGGCCTTTATAATTTAATTAGCATCAAGAAGATGCAGGCATAATGGTTTAGATCTGGAGGAGCTGACCTGGAATCTGGATCTGCACTTTCCAGCAGTGTGACACTGGATTTGGGTTCCCCAGGGAGCCGATAGTTGAGACAAGCATTCCATGGTAAATGGTCCATCTGGGAAGGCATCCTCCCCCAAGGGATGAAGCTTCTTCTCATGGGGGAACTCTGGAGTTTGCGTAGAATTCATTATAGAGTTGTCCCAACTGAGGAAGCTGACGTTTTGTCTGTTTTTAAATCTGCCAGCTTCCTATCTTTCACTGGTTGAGGGCTGCTTCCTGGGGATTAACTGTCTGACAGCCCAGTTTACCCTGAATGGCGCTCCTCGGGCAGAGGGTAGCAGGGGTTTGCAGTGTGCAGCACTAGCTCCCATTTCAAATTTTATATTTGAAAGATACCATAACACCAGTATGGTCTTTCTAAATTGTATTAACAAAATATAAATTAGATTAACAAAAATTAAACATAATAAATATTCACGGGTATTTGGTACTGAGCCAAGTTCTAGAAAATTATTTGAATAATTGCAACAATATTTACACTGGAAACGGAGACTTCATTTGGTCATTTTGGACTCTTCCTGATACTAGGATAGCAGGTACAAAAAAGGGAGAGTTGATCCTACTATTAATTGTAAATGCGCATCTGCAGGGAGGATACCAAAGGAATCCAAGGGGTGGCACCCAAGTTCCTCTCTTTCAACACACCCCGTGTCAAATGTTCATAGAAGAGTAGAGCAGCCCATGTAAATAAGACCCTTGAGGGCTTCCCTGAGGGCTTCCCTGAGGGCTTCCCTGGTGGCGCAGTGGTTGAGAGCCCGCCTGCCGATGCAGAGGACGCGGGTTCGTGCCCCGGTCCGGAAAGATCCCACATGCCGCCGAGCGGCTGGGCCCGTGAGCCATGGCGGCTGAGCCTACGTGTCCGGAGCCTGTGCTCCACAAAGGGAGAGGCCACAACAGTGAGAAGCCCGTGTACCGCAAAAAAAAAAAAAAAAAAAAAAAAAAATAAGACCCTTGAGAATTCAACTTTTCTATGTTTCTCTGTCAGTTAAAGAACCCTGGAAGCTGAGGTTCCCTAGAAGCCAAAGGAAATATGGGCTGGCCCTGGGCATTTGGAAGTCATACATACAACCCATAACTTTAGGGAGTGTTATAGAAATGGGGATTGCATCCTTTAATATGTTCTATTTGCGGGTATGTCATACAGAATTCTAACATTCAGTGAATTTTCCTCTATCTCTCCTTTCCCTATTTTATAAGGGATATGGTGCTGTTGCTAACTTTATTATTCAGTCTATGGTAATGAGTATTGTGATAGGATTGTGATAGAATTGGAAGAAAGGAATTGGATAAAAACTCAAACACTGCATCCATTAATTGATGAGACTTGGCTCGCCTCTGTTTTTGATTGAACAATGGTTATGTTCTATTAGGCAGCAGTGTTTCTCTCTTCCTCCTCCCCTCCCCCCAGTTTGAAAGTATAAGCAAGTTTTTGAGCAGGTAGAAAGGAGAATTGTAGAGAGAGGACAGGTGACAGTGCAAAAGACCCCATTATCACCAAAGATGTGGAAAGCATATATGAGCTGCAGTGGGCCCCACTGGAGGAAGCTGGGTGGCAGCCTTCTGGCTGGGACCCCATTCCAGAGGGCTGGACACTAGGAGCAGACACTCAAAGAGCAGGAAGCCACAGTAGGTGCTGCAGGAGGCAAGAACTGAGGGCTCCCTGAAGGCAGCTGAGCAGACTGCACTCACCAGGGAGCTGAGCAGATAGGAGGATCCCTAGCATGGGGCCCTCAGGAAGCAGGTACTGGACGCAGCTGTACAGGGGTCATTAAAGACATCTCCCTCCTCTCCTTCAGTTTCTGCCCCCAAAACCCTGAAGCAGAGAGGGATCTAGAAGATGGTGGGGACGGGGGAGCAAAGGGCACTTCAAGTCCCCTTCACACCTCAGGTCCTTTGGGCCTGATCATGCTGGGCTGGGGGGCAGTTGGAGGGATGACGAGGGAGGGATGGAGGAGATGGAAATAGTTTCCACCCAGCATGGCTGAAGATAACTATCAGAGAAAAGGCAAGCCATTTCATATCCATAGCCTACTAATTTCAATTATGCAAAAAAAAAAAAATTGTGTACTTAGAAAAAGCCAGAAAAGGGGAGTAAAAAAAGAAAAAGACCAAGACGAAAATAAGTTATGTTGTCAGGGATGATTAGGATTATGAATCCTCTTATTCCCCCCCGCTATTTCTTTTTGATGTTGCCAAACAATTCATACAAAAGAAAGTCAACAGGTGTGCCAATTCCATACACCAAAATTGATACATATATGTAGTTTTTTTGGTGTAACATCTATGTTGAAACATGGGTTGTGTGTATATACACATAATGTATACCTATAAAAGCAGAGCTAAGTTTTTATACACTCACATTCTTTGGGAATAAAGCAGCGACACTATTCTGATAAGATGTGTTAGAATTGCATTCATATTTACACAGTTTAGAAAACCTTGAGGGATCATGGGTTCAAGGAGTAATGTATATCTTGACAAGGCTTTACGACTCAACTCTCTTCTCCTTTCTGGAACCATCCTACAATGTAAGCTGGGTTTGATGATCACATTAAAAGGAGTATTTATAGCATTTAGTTGGATACTATCAGAAAGCACAAAGTATAATATTAAAGACAGGTCAAGCACCTACCTAGCACCCACCTACCTTGGCATTATCTTCCATGTAATTAGAAAAATGAAAATATCCATGATGAAACATAGACAAGTCTGGAGCATTTTCATCAGAGGAAAAAGATCCATATGCTTCCTTTGAAGGAGCTCTCATGAATGAAGATAGTGTCCTCTTATTTCTTTTTATTATATCTGGGAGGCAATTTATTTATGTTCTAGAGTTTGAGCCTGCATATGGTTTTTTTTTTTTTTTTGACTCAGAGGGACATTTTCAATAATCTCTCAGAAATGCCAGATCTTAAATACGTGGAATTACCAAAATATAATAAATCACAAAGCAACTTGAAAGAAAGGTTGTTTAACAGTAATATCCTAGAAGCTTATGAGGTGGGAACTTTGCCACATGAAACAGATCTGAGTTTCCAATAAAATACTTGGCTCTTGGCTCATTTCGAAGTAAAAGTTAGAATTTTTCTTATATAAAATTAGGATTAAATGAGTTTGCCCTCCTGAAAACGCGATAGCAGGAGATTTTTGCATTTGAAGTCAGGATTTGGGGAATTATGCTCTTACTTTGGAAGTTACCAAGACCAACAAACACTAATTCTTTTGTTCTAAATTGAGAATATCACAGTTATGGATATACAAAACTAGGGTTTACTAAATTCTATGAAATTAGAATCAACAGCAAAGGTCAACCACTCTATATAGTTTTAGTATTGAGCATATCCCAGTGTTATTGAAATTATAAAATAATTTGCTAAAGATTGGGCAATTTTCTATGAATAATAATTACCCATTCTTATTGCTGCTTTAATTTATTATAGTCAAATTAGAGATATTATTTATAATGATTTCTATGTTGAAGTTTAGTTGTGTTCAGTTTACTTATTCTCACATCCAATGTGTTACTTACTCTGTGAGGTTTGAGTGTCTATGAATTTCTTTATCAAGGCATCAGTTGTTTGGGTATAAAGACTGAGAGCGTATCTCAGAGACTGAAGATCTGGGCTTTTCTCCAAGAAATTCTTTTTCAGGCCATTTCCTCCTGCATGAAAGTATTGCTAAAAAGAAAAAAATAATGTAAGCAGAGGCATTTAGAAAGAAGTATTAGATGTGGGATTTTATTGCCATAATCATGAAGCTCAAATGGAATAATACAGTATGATCAACATGAGGTAGATACAAAGAAATAGCACCAGATGGCCATTGCCAAGTCATCACCATGTAGTTCAGGTTCCCTCAGTATCTCTGAAGTGCTGCTCTGCATCACAGACATCAGATCCTTGCAGATTAAGACTTTTCCTCTCATTCAACTCTTAAGAAATGGCATCATGAAGATGCAGTGGCCAGCATGCTTACAGAATGCCAGGTTTAGATACTGTGTCAACTTGGTTGGTTGTTGACTTCTGTTTCCAGAACATGAGAAAAACATCCAGGGTTGTCAAATTTCATAAAGAAGGTATCTCCTGGTCATGTATTTTCCAGATACTAGTTTGCAATTCTAGGACAGGTGCCCACTGTTCCCATCTTCCCCATGATCTAATCACACAATGGTGCACACATAGGCCAACCTGAGGATGCACAGTGGTCCTTGGAAATCCAACTTATCCTGAACCTTGTGTCTGAGAAATGCAATGAAACACAGTTTCTTTCTTCTTCTTTTTTTGCTCCTGTCATCCATCAAACTCAAAGCATTGCAATATTTATAGGTAAGATAATAGAGAACATATATATTTGACAATAAATGAGGTGATTGAGGGATATGAGCATTTCTAATGCTGCAGGTATTAAGCACAGACATCACTTTGGAGGGCTCACTAGAGATATGTGATAGGACTAAGGATGTTATTTCCCAACCATTGATAGATGATAATGTGTTTATAGTATTCTATTAATGTTAGATAAGTGGCTCTCTCTCTCTTCTTGTACCAACAATGCTAAACTATACCCTCATTGCAACCTGCCTCATACAATCTAGGATTCTCACAGAATGGCATGTTTTGGAAAAGCTCAATAAATGATTCTGATACACTCTCCTAAATGGATATATGTTATCCCTCTATCCCACTTCTTAAAAATTTCTGAGGTGAAACATGTCAGTGAACTGAAAATTCATAATTGTCTTAGTTTTCTTCCCTAAGTAGAAACACATTCTGAGCATTTGTAGGCATCTGAGTGTAATTTCAGAGACCATAATGTAGAGAAGACTAAGGGCACAGTCCTGAGGAAGTAGGCAATGGTGATATGATCTGAAGAAAGTTTGTTACAACTGCAGACACCCTCCTCCCAAAGAAAAACCCATGGCCACTTACAGTTCCGTTCCACTCCAGCTGGGTGTACTGTGAAAACACAAGCTGTACCTAAAGCTACCTATGGTTATGAAGAGGAGGCACAGCAAAATGGGAAGAGCCTTTTCTTATTTTTGAAGAGTCGACAAAGATGTAATATTTAAACTTGTCCTATACCTTGATCTTCTTATATAAATGTTAAAATATTTTCACTTGTAGAAAGTATTTATTGAAGATTGAGTCTGGAATTGTTTCAGGTGCCTTGGTGGATGAAAAAAAGTATCAGAGTTCCTTCCATTTAGGAAAGGTGATATGATACTTAAAGTGGAAAAATATTAAATGAGTGTACTGAGCGGAGAAGGTTTCACTTGGACTTGATTGTTTTTCCTGGAGGAGGGGTGGGGTGAGCTCTGGAGCTCTGTTTACGTAATGACCCAGGGAAGTATCAGATGAAATAATGTACTGTAACTGTAAAGAGCAGTGAGATAAACTGAACCCGGACTAGGTGGCATCTGTGGAGGGGAAGGCATTCTCCCTCTCAGTGCTTCCCAGACAAACTTCAGTTTTATTCAACCTGAGCATAAGTGCTGGAGAATTAAATTAGTAAAGTACAGGAAGAATAACGAGCAGCAGCTACAGTGATGTTTCACGATCTCTTAGCAACTGAGAGTTGTCAGAAATGCAAATTAATTATTTCTGGTGGGATGCAACTGATGACTGTTTTGTGGCTAGATCTGTTTTGCCTCTATTTGTAAATTTATTTCAGCTTTCCTCATTGCTTATCTTTATGTGTGGTTCTTGGAAATCTTCTTTGAGCCAGTTATAAGATCTTACTGGTTCCCTCATTAATTGATGAGTTAAATAATATTTTGGACAAGTTTTATAACTGCATGAATGTCACAGTTATACTCTAATTTTTAAATTAATTTTTATTGGAGTATAGTTTATTTACAATGTTATGTTAGTTTCTGCTGTACAACAAAGTGAATCAGTTATACATATATCTACTCTTTCTTATACTTTATTCGAATATAGGTCATTACAGAGCACTGAGTAGAGTTTCCTGTGTTATACAGTAGGTTCTTATTAGTTATGTATTTAATATATAGTAGTGTGTATATGTCAATACTGAACTCCCAATTTATCCCTCCCCCCTTCCCCCTTGATAACCATAAATTTGTTTTCTATGTCTGTGACTCTATTTGTTTTGTAAATAGGTTCATTTGTACCATTTTTTTTTAAGACTTCACATACAAGCTTGTCTTTCTCTGTCTTACTTAACTCAGTATGACAATCTCTAAGTTCATCCATGTTGCGGCAAATGGCACTAACTCATTCTTTTTTATGGCTAAGTAATATTCCATTGTATATATGTGCCACATCTTCTTTACCCATTCATCTGTCGATGGACGTTTAGGTTGTTCCCATGTCCTGGCTATTGTAAATAGTGCTGCAATGAACACTGGGGTACATGTATCTTTTCGAATTATGGTTTTCTTTGGATATATGCCCAGGAGTGGGATTGCTGGATCATATGGTAGTTCTACTTTTAGTTTTTTAAGGAACCTCCATACTGTTCTCCCTAGTGGCTGCATCAATTTACATTTCCACCAACAGTGTAGGAGGGTTCCCTTTTCTGTGTTTTTTAATCATAGTTTCAATTTCAGTACTTGGAATTGGTCTGTTCATATTTTCTAATTCTTCCTGATTCAGTCTTAGAAGGTTGTATATCTTTCTAAGAATTTGTCCATTACTTCTAGGTTGACTATTTTATTGGCATATAGCTGCTTATAGTAGTCTCTTATGATCCTTTGTATTTCTGTGGTGACAGTTTTAACTTCTCCTTTTTCATTTCTAATTTTACTTATTTGAGTCCTCTCCCTCTTTTTCTTGATGAATCTGGCTAAAGGTTTATCAATTTTGTTTATCTTCTCAAAGAACCAGCTTTTTTAGTTTTATTGATCTTTGCTATTGTTTTCTTTGTTTCTATTTCATTTATTTCTGATCAGGTCTTTATGATTTCTTTCCTTCTACTAACTTAGCATTTTGTTTGTTCTTCTTTCTCTAGTTCCTTTAGGTGTAAGGTTAGATTGCTTATTTGAGATTTTTCTTGTTTCTTGAGGTAGGATTGTATTGCTATGATTCCCTCTTAGAACTGCTTTTGCTGCATCCCATAGGTTTTGGATCATTGTGTTTTCATTGTCATTTGTCTCTAGGTATTTTTAAATTTCCCTTTGATTTTTTTCATTGATCTCTTGGTTATTTAGTAACATATTGTTTAGCCTCCATGTGTTTGGGTCTTTTACATTTTTTCCCTGTAATTTATTTCTAATCTCATGGTGTTGTGGTCAGAAAAGATGCTTGATATGATTTCAATTTTCTTAAGTTTATCGAGGCTTGATTTGTGACCCAAGATGTGATCTATCCTGGAGAATGTTCCCTGTGCACTTGAGAAGAAAGTGTAATCTGCTGTTTTTGGATGGAATGTCCTATAAAAATCAATTAAATTTATCAGGTCTATTGTGTCATTTAAAGCTTGTGTTTCCTTATTAATTTTCTGTCTGGATGATCTGTCCATTGGTGTAAGTGAGGTGTTAAAGTCCCCCATTATTATTGTGTTACTGTCAATTTCCTCTTTTATAACTGATAGCATCTGCCTTATGTATTGAGGTGCTCCTATGTTGGGTGCATATATATTTATAATTGTTATATCTTCTTGGATTGATCCCTTGATCATTATTTAGTCTCCTTCCTGGTCTCTTGTAACATTCTTTTAAAGTCTATTTTAGCTGATATGAGTATTGCTACTCCAGCTTTCTTTTGATTTCCATTTGCATGGAATATCTTTTTCCATCCCCTCACTTTCAGCCTGTATGTGTCCCTAGGTCTGAAGTGGGTCTCTTGTAGACAGCATATATATGGGTCTTGCTTTTATATCCATTCAGCAAGCCTGTGTCTTTTGGTTGGAGCATTTAATCCATTCACGCTTAAGGTAATGATATGTATGTTCCTGTTACCATTTTCTTAATTGTTATGGGTTTGTTTTTATAGGTCTTTTTCTTCTCTTGTGTTTCCCACTTAAAGACGTTCCTTTAGCATTTGTTGTAGAGCTGGTTTGGTGGTGCTGAATTCTGTTAGCTTTTGTTTGTCTGTAAAGCTTTTGATTTCTCCATCGAATCTGAATGAGATCCTTGCCAGTTAGAGTAATCTTGGTTGTAGGTTCTTCCCTTTCATCACTTTAAGTGTATCGTGCTACTCCCTTCTGGCTTGTAGAATTCCTGCTGAGAAATCAGCTGTTAAGCTTATGGGAGTTCCCTTGTATGTTATTTGTCATTTTTCCCTTGCTGCTTTTAATAATTTTTCTTTGTCTTTAATTTTTGTCAATTTGATTACTATTTGTCTCAGCATGTTTCTCCTTGGATCTATCTTGCCTGGGACTCTGTGCCTCCTGGACTTTGTTGGCTATTTCCTTTCCCATGTTAGGAAAGTTTTTGACTATAGTCTCTTCAAGTATTTTCTCTGGTACCTTCTCTCTCTCTTCTTCTTGGACCCCTATAATGCAAATGTTGGTGCATTTAATATTGTCCCAGAGGTCTCTTAGGCTGTCTTCATTTCTTTTCGTTCTTTCTTTATTCTGTTCCACAGCAGTGATTTCCACCATTCTGTCTTCCAGATCACTTATCCATTCTTCTGCCTCAGTTATTTTGCTACTGATTCCTTTTAGTGTATTTTTCATTTCAGTTAGGTATTTTTCATCTCTGTTTGTTTGTTCCTTAATTCTTCTAGGTCTTTGTTAAACATTTCTTGCATCTTCTCAATCTTTGCCTCCATTCTTTTTTCAAGGTCCTGGATCATCTTCACTATCATTATTTTGAATTCTTTTTCTGGAATGTTGCCTATCTCCACTTCTTTTAATTGTTTTTCTGGGGTTTTATCTTGTTTCTTCATCTGGTACGTAGTCCTCTGCCTTTTCATTTTGTCTAAGTTTCTTTTATTTATTTATTTTTTTTTTGTGGTACGCGGGCCTCTCACTGTCGTGGCCTCTCCTGCTGCAGAGCACAGGCTCCGGACACGCAGGCTCAGTGGCCATGGCCCACGGGCCCAGCCGCTCAGCGGCACATGGGATCCTCCCGGACTGGGGCACGAACCCGCGTCCACTGCATGGGCAGGCGGACTCTCAACCACTGCACCACCAGGGAAGCCCTTGTCTAAGTTTCTGAGAATGTGTTTTTTGGTCCACAGAATGCAGGATTGTAGTTCTTCAAAAGCTCAACTTTAACTAGGGTTTCTCCATTGGCCTCTGTAGCAGCTTGCACATACTGATTAAGTTGTTAGCTGTCTGTTTCAGAGCTGTTGCCTTTCTCCCTTTATTTTCAAATACTGTTGATTTGGCTCAGTGTTGGCAGGTAAATGTAATGTCTCTAAGGCCAACCATGCCAGCTGCAGCAGATCATTGTAATTCTCTTTCTTGTGCCATGTTCTATCCTTTTAACTTACAATTGAAACTACCTGCAACTGGTATGACTAATCCAGTCCAATTAGAATTTTAGTATTTAAGAAAGTTAATATTTTCAATGGTACTTGTATAGAGGTTGAAGGATTTCACATTATTTTAAATAATTAAAAAATAAACTAAATAATTGAAATACAGTATTTTAATTTAAAAAGAACTAATCTCTCTGTAGGAATATGGAATATTACCTGTTTTGGCTTGCTACATTTTCCTACACCTTGTTAACATTTAGTGAAATAATGAAACATAGAAGCAAGGAGACTTATTTTAGAGTTTGGAATCTTTTCTCAGCTCTGCCAATTATAAGCAACTCTGTGGCCTCAGGCAAACAAACCTGCTTAGCCTCTGTTTTTTCATCTGTAAAATGTGAATGATCATTCTTGATGTACCTAACACCAGGATGTTTATAAGGATCAGGAGACATAATTTACATATACGAAAGATGATTGACATAATGCACAACACTATTTCATTCTACAGTCTACAAATTCCATAGCATTCTCTTCCTTCAGTTCTCACTTTCTCCTGTCCAGCTTATTTGCTTAAATTCAGCTAAAGAGGAATTAAGGATCATGTCTTGGGCAGCCTGGGTAGCATCTACTGCTTTGGTTTAAGAATATCTTTCTCGGGCTTCCCTGGTGGCGCAGTCATTGGGAGTCCGCCTGCTGATGCAGGGGACACGGGTTCATGCCCCGGTCCGGGAGGATCCCACATGCCGTGGAGCAGCTGGGCCCATGAGCCATGGTGCGTGTCCGGAGCCTGTGCTCCACAACGGGAGAGGCCACAGCAGTGAGAGGTCTGCGAATCACAAAAAAAAAAAAAAAAAAAAAAAAAAAAAAAAAAGAATATCTTTCTCATGAAGTCTCCTCCTTACAGTATTCCCTTTGCTGGGCTCCCAGCAGACATTGAATCACTAGCTCTTGAGGCTACAGTTCTTTTAAGTAGTACTCCTCTTTCTCCTGAATTCCTTTGCAGTCAACATTACAGTTAGTGACTTGTAGTATAGTCCGGGCAAATCTCAGAATCAGAAAAGATAAACGAGTCTCAAAGCAGGTAAAGCAGGTGTAGCATGGGGACCCTAGACAAAAAATTGGCATCACAGAAGTTGGGAAATAAGGAGACTGAAGACCTGACCTCAGACTCTGAGGTTCAAAAGGACCAGGGTAAGACTCTGGTCCTGGAGAACAAGATAATGACATGGATGCATTTGCTGGATCTTGGATACCAGGCAGTAGTTTTTTCCTAAAGACCAAGGCAAGTGTCTGGTGGCTGAGGCTGAACTAAAATATCATTGGATGACCTGGGAAGGAAGATGGGATAGTTGAGCTGTCAACATGTAGATCAGGGGGATCTGCTTGGGGATCAGAATTGTCCCAGAGTTTGGGCAGAACTAAACCTGCAGGAGGTGGTCATTTGTCCCCACCAAGAAGAATTAGAGAAATGCTGGGGTTAGGAACAGGAGCCAGGTCTGTCAGTACATTGAATGACACAGAACATAGTTTTCTTGTGCTGTCTCTTAGAGTCATCCATTGACCTTATAAAATCCATGAAGGGCTGAATTCTGATTTTAAAAATCTTTTTTTTTTTTTTTTTTAACTGTTCATGGTGTGCCTCGGAGTTATTGTTTCTACTAGCACTTCCTTATTTGTAGCCATTAGTGCTGCTATAACTCTATAGGGTCAGTCATTTCTTATTCATATTTTTGAAAATTATTTTCAGCCATTAGTGCTGCTATAACTCTATAGGGTCAGTCATTTCTTATTCATATTTTTGAAAATTATTTTCAAAAAGAACAGGTTTGGTTTTTTTTCATGTTTGCCATTTAAAAAAATGATTTTGCAAAATGTTTATACTTCCAGCCCATACTCTGGCTGCATCTTTAGAAACTCCATCACTGTCATCTCACTGCTGAAATTCACACTTGCCACTTTCCACCAGGTGTCACAAAATAGTCACCTCACAAATTTCATTTTGCAGTTTTTGACACTGAGGCAGCAAAAGATGTCCTCTTATTAAATGCTGAAACTACAACAGTCACAAAGTAATAGTTTTTTGAAGGTGTCCAATTGTTATACAAATAGAACTCTGTTTTAATGTCTACCATTTCAGTGTCTCTCTTCTATTGAGTGAGATTATTCTATGCTCAGAAAATGGCTTGTGGTAGCTCACAGTTCTTTGTTACACTATTCATACATCCTTGATAATAGATGCTTCCCCAAGTGAAGTATTAGTCCAAATTTAGGAGATGAAATAATCTTTCACTCTTTAATAAACTTTCACATATAAATATAAAATGTATGTATATAAATCTATAAAGAATCATATGAAAACAAAGAACTTCTAAGTTATATTTTGAAATCCACCTATATTTAGCCCACGATCCAATAACTTTTGGTCAACCTTTGCGTATGAAAAATTGATGCATGCAATGCCTTTGCGTTTTCAGCAGAAAACTAAATTATTGTCCTTACTAAGAAAAGAGAAAATTGATCTTTCCAAAACCATTTCAGCAAGCATAGAAAACACAAACAGAAATTCTGTTAACCATAAATCCCCTGAAGCATCTATTTAACTGGGCTTTGGGGGTACATGTCCTTCTTTGAAAACACCTGTTAAATATAGATTTCATAAACATTTTCTAAAGGTAGACAAAAGAAGCAACTCTAAGGGCAGAGCAAATATGGATGTAATAATGACATAGTATGGCGTAAGTCTGACACACTCCCAGAATGTATGTGTACAACTGTCTACTGTGTCTATGGATGGCACAGCTCTACAGACATGCAGCTGGGGGTACCCTTCTCTGAGGGTACACAGAGAACTCTGGATCCATATCCAGGGACACTATAACCTTACCTTGATGGTAGCCAGGACCACCTCCATTATAGCACACTGTCTCCATGTCAGACCCTTGGTATCCTCTCGAATCATGTGCTCCTGGAAAACAAGTGAAAAACTGCTCATAAAATTACCAGTTCATTTATTTAACAACTGTTTTCAAACAAAATCTGTATATAATCCCTGTATGCAGATATTTCCCATTTGAGATATCTTTTTCATATGAACACATTTTAGAGGATGATTTTGTCAGATATTTAACAAAAATCCATTTTGCCAAAAGAATAAATGCTTTAGAATGTTTTAATTTTAAAATGCTTTTAAATGTTTACTTAAAAAGCAGTGCTTTGATTCATAGGTGGCTTTATTTTTCACCTGCAAGCTAATGGTAGGGGGATAAAAAAGAGGGAAAATGTGTGTCCAAGCTTTTCCACCTTAATTCCTGCTTGCTGTTCTGTCACACAGAGGAAGGTCCATCATGTAAGGGATTTAGGAGGTAAATTTTAGCCTCATTCAATTATCACTGATAAAATCTACTTTAAGTATAATGCTCCCACTTTATTTTCTTTCCAGGATACCCTTAATGCTTAGTCATTACCAGAAAAATTCCTAAAGAATTAACTGATTTTGGCTCTGGAGATTTTCTATATTTTAAAGTCATTTTTCAATATTCTGGAACTGATTTCCATATTAACAATGCATTTTCCTCATTGTTCACTATGAACTCTCTCTTTATTTAAAACGATTTTGGGGAAATGATGGTAGAAAGTTGAAGACAACAACAACAATAAAGGAACTTTGTCTAAAAGAAAAATTTAGAAACTCCTGACCCCCATATTGATATAATCTCCCCAGGGCGTTCACTATTCTATGTCAACAACATTCAACAAATATTTATTGAGTGCTTATTATGTGCCAGCACTGTTCTAGGTGACAGATATATTGTTTCATAAAAGAAAGACTTTTGTCCTCCTGGAGCTTAAATTCTAACAATGTAAGTGCCTCTTTGTGAATTAGAAGGAAAGCCGATGTAGCTGTGAGAATGCATGACTTGGTCAAGTGATCATTGCTTTTGGTCAGTAATAAAAGGTGCCTCTTTTTCTACGGGGTACAGCTGCACATCAATACATGTGGCTTAGCAAGTGTTGCATCGTCCCTATCTTGGTCTTCATTCACTCCCTTAGTGGGACAGTTTTGTGCAATGTACAAATTGTACAGTCACAGCCAGTGGCTCATCCTTCTAGTCTAGCTTTTGTCTTACTCTGTCATTTAGTAGATGCCATGACTGTCTGAAGATAATCTATATGGTTTACTCACTTCTGCAGACTTTCAGTGCCTATCTTGGCAATTATCACCTGCTAGGCCCTCAATATGTTTTTGGTAATTGAATTGTACTTCTTCAGCATATCCTAAATGATTCAATATGCTTGAATGGCATCACACTTCTCTGAATATTGTTGAAAACATGGTATAATGCTGGATCCATGATATACACTTCTGCATCTCACTGCCTCTTTCTCTGATATAGGGATTTCAACACAAACATGAGTCCATTTAATATTTTTAAAATGGGTAGTTACAATATTAACTACCCATTGAGACCCAAAAAAAATGATGGAAAATTTTTGCCAAATTATAGAGAGAAATGCTTTACTTTATATTAAATAAATCTCTCTTACTTCATCAATCTTGACTGGCTTTTTGATGTGGCCAGATTATTTTTCAATAGATGCTAATATATAATATATGTTAGTGCTATAGAAAAATACAATTCTTGCAAGAAATGATTTTCTGGGATTTAGCAATAGCTCATTGAAATAAGGTCGTCTCTGAAAAAGTCTTGTAATGAGTTACTCCTTGCAGTAAATTCATAGTCTCAGATGTATTTTTACCAACTAGTTTTGATATTGTATCACCTGTCCATAAAGATGTATTCATTTTTTAAAAAATGTTATGCCAAATAAATCTGATCCCATAAAACAGTGATAAGTTGGGCATACTTAATATACATACATTATAAAGTTCCAGAGGATGAAGTAATATAGAATATGTCAAAATCTGAATAAATATTTGCTTAATGAATTAATCCTAAATCATAATCACATGCAGAAAAGCAATTAGTTTCCCTCATTGTTCTATTTTCCTTGTTTCTGTGTTCTTTTAAGTAAGGTAGTCATTTGTTAATATTTCTATATAGGATTTCTGAATTTACTCATCAATACAATTATTTCAAATGATGCTTTTCCTGTGGATCAAATCTGCTTTCAAATTAATACATGAAAATGAAAAGACCCATGATTTAAAATGAAAACTAAAACAACATTGAAAGTCACATTCTAGTAAAATCTAGGAAAACAGCTTTATAAAATTTGCAGTTCTGCCTAGAAGAGAACATAGGCAAAACATTCTGACATAAATTGTACCAATGTTTTCTTAGGTCAGTCTTCCAAGGCCATAGAAATAAAAGGAAAAGCCAAGAAACGGGACCTAATCAAATGTACAAGCTTTTCAGCCACATAGCACAGGGAGATCAGCTTGGTGCATTGTGACCACCTAGAAGGGTGGGATAGGGAGGGTGGGATGGAGACGCAAGAGGGAGGAGATATGGGGATATATGTATACGTATAGCTGAGTCACTTTGTTATAAAGCACAAACTAACACACCATTGTAAAGCAATTATACTCCAATAAAGATGTTAAATATAATAATAATAAAAAAACAAAAAAATGTACAACCTTTTGCACAGAAAAGGAAGCCATACACAAAATGAAAAGACAACCTATAGACTGGGAGAAAATATTTGCAAATGATGTGACTGAGAAGGGTTAATTTCCAAAATATACAAACAGCTCATAAAACTCAACAATAAAAAAAACAAACAACCCAATCAAAAAATAGGCAGAAGAACTAAATAGGCACTTCTCCAAAGAAGACATACAGATGGCCACAGGCACATGAAAGGATGCTCAACATTGCTAATGTTTAGAGGAATGCAAATCAAAGTTACAATCAGGAATCACCTTACACAGATCAGAATGGCCATCATTAAAACTCTACAAATAACAAATGCTAGAGAGGGTGTGGAGAAAAGGAAATCCTCTTACATTGTTGGTAGGAATGTAAGTTGGTGCAGCCGCTATGGAAAACAATATGGAGGTTCCTCAAGAAACTAAAAATAGAGGTGCCATACAATCCAGCAATCCTACTCCTGGCCATATATCTGGACAAAACTACAATTCAAAAAGATACATGCACCCTTATGTCCATTGCAGCACTATTCACAATAGCCAAGACATGGAAACGACTTACATGTCATTGACAGATGAGTGGATAAAGAAGATATGGTACATATATACAATGGAATACTACTCAGCCATAAAAAAAGAATGAAATAATGCCACTTGCAGCAAAACATGGATGGAACTAGAGGTTATCATACTAAGTGAAGTAAGTTAGAAGGAGACAAATACCATGATATCGCTTAAATGTGGAATCTAAAATATGACACAAATGAAGCTATCTACAAAACAGAAACAGACTCACAGACATAGAGAACAGACTTGTTGCCAAGCGGGGGCTGGGGGAGGAATGGATTGGGAGTTTGGGGTTAGCAAATACAAACGATTATAATATATAGAATGGATAAACAACAAGGTCTTACTGTATAACACAGGGAACTATATCCAATCTCCTGTTGTAAGCCACAATGGTAAAGAATTTTTAAAAGAATGTATAGATATCTATAACTGAATCACTTTACTGTATAGCAGAAATTAACACAACACAATAAATCAACTTCAATTAAAACATTTGCAATTCTGTGTTTTGGCTAGAGCTTTAATTTTTTAGATAACAATGTAGAGGGCTTATTGCTCTGTAATTCAAATAGTAACAACTAAATGGACCAAAAATTTAAAAATCAAGGGACAATAATAGGAAAACATGATTTAAAACTAAGTTATTTTTCCATCACCTATGAATAACACGATTCTATTTTTAGTCCTTCAGATTATTTCAGTCTTAATGAATTAACTCTTTTAGGACATTGTATTCATAATTTGCTTTTAGTTCATTATAATCAAAAGAGAATTCACTGAATTGAGGAAATTTTGAGGCCACAAAGGGACCTAAAGTGTGATGTTTTCTGTGGACTCTGATTTTTCCCAGGTAGTGTGCATATGCCCACTGAGGATCCAGTCTCTCCCATTTAGTGTTCGTAAGATTTGAACGGGGCTGCCTGCACCCCCAGCTCAGGGGTGGGTATGTGAATTAAGCCAAATAGCATATGCCATTCCCCAGGCCACAGTGGTTGGCTTGGGAGTGGTGATAATATTCTATTAGAGTTGATGATATGCCAGTGGACTTTGCTGGAACTCCTTGCACCAAGGGGGGTGTTCTTATTTATTTATTTATCTTACAAGATTTCAAATTCAAAAATGTTAGATATAAGCAGAGAACCATCTTACAAACAGGAAAGGAGGTTTGTTAAGGCAGTAAGTCAAACAAAGAAAGAGCAGAGTTGAGAGACAGTGAGTAACTGGGTTCTGTAACATTGTTTGACTTCCTAATCAAGCAGTGATGGAAACCAGAGTTATCCCAGGACTATAAAGTTTCATGGAGCAATGAATTCCTCTCTTGCTTTTGTTAGTCTGGCTTTCCATCATTTGAAACTGGAATAGTTATAGCTGTTATAATAAACATTCAGTTCAGAAAACTGAAGCTGGGGGAGATGGAGTATGTTTCCCGATGTCACACAGAATGCTAGACACAGCCAGGGCTATTTCTTTTGTAATAAGACACTGTGATGTTTCACTTTCATGGTTTTCTATGAGAAACTTCAACACTGTATAAATCCATTTTTTCAAAGTAGGGACTCTAAATGTCAGGGAGGTAATGAAGAGGGATAAAGAAAGCAATGGAGATCCAAGATCCAAAATGACAGTTTGACAGTGACATCTACCTTCTACTTTCCCTCTGAACCACCAACATCACTGAATACCTGTGAGAAATAATTTTATGTCATGGTTATGTTTTCTAAATGGATTATTGGCTTTTAATTATTTTCTGACAAAGGGGATAATGAAGGTGATATAATAAAGTACTGACATTATAGGGCACCTATTTTATCTCAGTAAGTAATTATACTTACTTAAATGGATTACTTAGTTTTAAATCATGTTTTCCTATTATTGTCCCTTGATTTTTAAATTTTTGGTCCATTTAGTTGTTACTATTTGAATTACATTACTCAAATGGATTATCCTTCGCCTGTGTTGTACGCACAAAACAGTGCCAGTGATACCTAACCCTGAGCTGCCAGCTGGGGGGGGAAGCAAGATACCCTCTGTGAGTGGGAGGTGGCATACTCTTGACAGTTACCATGCAAAGATAATGCATGCATTATCTCATTTATCCTCACAACAATTCTCTGAACCAAGTGTTAACATCGTCTGGATTTTACAAATGCCAAATCTGAAAATTAGAAAGGTTAAATACTTTGGGCAGTGTCACATATTTGGAAGAACCTGAGGTAGAATTTGAGCCAAGGTGGTCAGTACCTGGAACCCAACCCCATGCTATACTATATTCTAATAGGTAGTAATGGAACAGGAACAAATATTTCAACTACAGGCACAATGTTGGCCTATATGTGGTCCAGTGATACATGAATGGATAAAAAACATGGTATATACTTACAATAGAATATTATTCAGCCTTTAAAAGGAAGGAAATCCTGCCATATACTACAACATGGATGAACTTGCAGGACACATGCTAAGTGAAAAAAGCCCATCACAGAACTGCAGTATGTATTTTAACCAATCAAGCTCCTATTCCAGAGGGGAAAAAAACCCAAGGTTCCCTGCACAACTGCAAAGTCTTGTGAGTCTCAAGTGATAATAAAAAGGTAAGGTTATTTATACAGAAAATCCTTGTTATAATGGGGTTGATTATGTCGATGAGTTCAATGTCTGCTTTGATGAGTTTATTTTCCCGCATTAGGTTTCTTGCCTTAAGAGTTCTCTAGACTTTACTGGATTTCTATGAAGCATTCTTTGCCTTTATTCATACAAAGTCAGTTTACTATAGAGAAGAAAATATGCTCTCTAATTTAGTCTAATTTAAAGCAGTAATGCTTCAACACAAGGTCAAAAATTCCCAGTTGCTCTACGAATTGGTAAATATGAGAAATATGGAGTGTGGGGAGAAGAAGACAGTACAATTCAGTCCCTAAATTTTGATCTGATTCATCCTTAAAGCAGATTGTAAGATCCCAAACACACATCCTCCTAGTCCTGCCATATTCAATACCATTACTAATAGGAGTAAGTTGTAGTAAGCTCATTACTTTTCATAGACAACTAGTAATTTCTTTATTCTTATTACCTTCAGTTTGGATAGTTGTCCCAGATCTTTAGCTGCAATGAAAATCATCTGGGGTCCCTAGAGACACACACATAGAAAAGGAGAGAAGAGGACTCAGTCATAAGATCTTCAGTAACAAAGTAGAAATGTAGTCAATAGACAATGTACTCTATTTTTCTTATTATATTTGTGACTCTAATGCCATAAGCCCTTAACTGGTCTATTTTACAAATTGGATCAAAGATAGCTAGTACTGCAGGCAATACAACTATCTTCATAGGCATCCTATTTCTGGAAGTTTTAGTCTGAGTTACTGAATAGGTCGCTGCTAGTGTATCCAGTTTAGTGTCGTGTATGTATTACCTCAGTGAGCTTTGTCTTTTATTTCTTTATTTGTAGCAGAGGCAACACTTCACTCCACTCCCCACCCCCCAAAATAAATCTATGCAAAATGTCAAGATCCACAGCTGAAGAAGGTGGAGCTGGTCCACCTGACATGCCATCCAATCTATCAGAGCTCTGCCCTCGTAACTCCTCCCTCAGCCAGAGGTTTTCCCTAGCACCCCAAGGCCCTGGGGAGAGCTTGAAAAACATCAGAAGCACTACTAGAATACTCAACAGTAGCCTAGAATGTTTTCACAATAAGGAAAACCAGCTATTCTGAAGTAGTAGTCTCCATGTTTTTATTGGAGCCTGTATATTCACTGAGAAATCCATACTTGGAGATCTTGATGTTTGAGAAAATTGAGGTGATGGTTAGCTTTTCTAGGGAAGATCTTATATCAAAAAATGAAATGTCATATACAGCACTTCTGCTATGATGATAGGTGTAGTCTTGAAAAAACCCATATTCTATAAAATTGTGCGTTAGAAAAAGTAGGGCTTTTGGGGAAAATAGGAGGGGGCAGTGCAAAGTCCATGCAATTTTGTTACCAAAGAACTATCAAAAACAATAAATGCTACTTTGGGAGACAGCATGAACAGCTCAAAGGGAGCTCAGTGAAGCTGGTGGCTACCTCGATGGATATTAAAAATGTAAAAAAAAACCCAAACAAACCACAGCATGATAGAGTAGAACGTGGGCTGAGACAATGCCTGTAGAAGTGGAGCTCTGAACACAGGGACAGGGTAGCCTGCCACGTGTGAGAGGCTAGGTGCATGTATCTGGATACAGACCGATGTGCAAGTATGCCCCCTTCCTCTTTTTTATCTTTTTAAAAACAGGATGAAAGGGCTCCTGCCTATGTAGCAGCCAGGCTGAGTGCTCTTTCCTTTTCTGCTGAAGTTTATAGCTCTTCTGTTATATTCCCAAGCCTCTCACCTAGAAAAATTTACTTGTAAAGCAACCCAACTTGCAGATTGCACTGACATCATTCCTCTATTGGCAAATCAAGTGACAGGTAACTGGTGTTACAGAAATGCAATATGTGTTATAACAGAATAAGGGGTATGTGAGAATGTGTGTGGGGGGGTGTTGGGGGGTGTTTCTGTATGTGATTTGGCTACGCACATGTGTAGGCTATAATGATTATACCATACACTCATGGCATGAAGCAAAACTCAAAGTGATTTATATTTAACCCTCACTGGCTGTAAGTCAACACAAACATATGAATCTTTGCACCTTGGAACACTTTACAAGAAAACATTTTCTACATAATTTCACGCGATAAATATGGACTGAGTGTGCATGATTAATGGTGTCAATATATATTTTAGTTTAGTTCATAATTACTCATTATTTGCATCAACTTATAGTCCTCAGTCACAGACCAAAAAACTATTCCATAGCAGGTGCTTGTTAGGTTTCTTTCTTTCCTCGCTTGGCTCAGGATATGCTGAGTTAGCTGGATGGGGTATCCACTTGACCACTGTCTGACTTTGGCTGCCAACTGATCTTTCTGGTTCTTTTTGATTTCACTGTGTATGATACAATCACATTCTTCAAATCCACTAAAAGATGTCTCCTGTATTAACCACCAAGTGCGAAGGTGATAGATAAAAGCAAAATGGAAAAGTAAAAAAAAATTCCAGGTAGCAGTGTTGGTTTTATCTTCTTCAACTGTAAAATTGCAGAAAGAAACAAAGCAGGCATATTCTATCAAAAATCTATTTCCCTGGGGTGGGGGGTCATAATAAAATTAAATAAAAATTACATGTGTAGAACAGAGAACCCTACAAGTTGAGCTTTGATACATTTGTTTTTCAAGAGATAACGTTTGAAATGTCAAGCCAGTGTGAAGTATGACTGCTATTGCCACTATTTAAAATTGATTTGTGATGGGGGTGCAGGAGGATTGCATTGGAAGTTTGGGACTAGCAGATGCAAACTATTATATATAGAATGGATAAACAGCAAGATCCTGTTGTTTAACACTGGGAACTATATTCAATATCTTGTAATAAGCCATAATGGAAAAGAAAAAACTTGATTTGTATAAGGTGATGTCATTGGAATGATCATTGCTAAGACACTGTATACCACACCCTTTGTCCCAAAATGAATTTAATTACTATTTCGTCTGGATCAAAACCATTCATTGAAACAAAAAACAATTAGATGGGCTATTGAAAATATGATCAAATGTTAGTTTGAATACTTACTGTTTGATCTGTCAGAGGAGGGAGGACAATTTGTTTTTCTATTTTGTTGAGAACTATCTTCCATAGTTCTTTCAATATTCGCTTCAGGACTGTTTTCTCACAGATTTTTGCTGAGAGACTTAATCTGAAATGAAATAAAACACACAATCACTTATAAGTCTCTTATTGAGGTATCTTTTTTTTTTTTTTTTTTTTTTTTTTGTGGTACGCGGGCCTCTCACTGTTGTGGCCTCTCCCGTTGCGCGGAGCACAGGCTCTGGACGTGCAGGCTCAGCGGCCATGGCTCACGGGACCAGCCGCTCCGCGACATGTGGGATCTTCCTGGACCGGGGCACGAACCCGTGTCCCCTGCATCGGCAGGCGGATTCTCAACCACTGCGCCACCAGGGAAGCCCTGAGGTATCATTTTATTGATCAGAAATTCACATTTTTCTGCACTGACATTCAAATACCTGAATAGGTCTTTATAATTTTCAGATGCTAAATTTCATTTCATTTACTGAAAAAAATACATAATATCAAAAATCTGTTTCATCATATTATACATTAGGTAATTCACTGTTTGGTAGAAAATGAATTCAGAGTATTTCTTTTCTTAAATTGCATCCTAAACTGACATCAAGGCTCCCAAAGTACACAATTTTTACCTGCATTCCAGACCTGTATTCACTACATGCTCCATGTTCATGGTACAGGCCAAACACCAAAGAGGCACATTTTCATCACTATCTGGCACTGGACCAACATAACAACATGGCAAACATGCATATGATTTCACTCAAGAGCAAAACTTTACCAACTTTATTTTCCAGATTTATTGAGATACGATTGATATATAACATTGTGTACGTTTAGGGCACACAAGATAATGATTGGATATATGTACATACTGTGAAACAATCACCACCATAAATTTAGTTAACATTCATCACCTCACATAGTTATTTTCTTTTGGCTTGTGATAAAAACTTTTAAGATTTACTCTTAGCAATTTTCAAATATAGTTACTATACTATATATATGCTGTGCATTACATCCTCAGGACTTACTTATCTTATAACTGGAAGTCTGTACCCTTTGACTCCCTTTACCTATTTCCAGCCAGCACAAATTTGTTCTCTCTCTGAGTTCAGATTTTCTCGATTCCCAATTTACCAACTTTAATAGGCTTAAGGTATTTCTTACAAATTCTTCTCATGGTGAGATGATGGTAACATCATGTAGCATTTATATAACACTTTAGTTTAGAAACCTCTTCTGCAGATTTCTCACTTATTATATGAGTATCTAGTATATCCATTTTAGAAATCAAAAACCAGCACAGAGATGTTGGGGAACTTGTCTAAGGAAGTGAGGCCAGTAAGTGAGGGCTGAGAGCCAGTACATTGTCCAATGCCCCATGCTACCCTTGGTAAACGTACTTGTGTGTGAAGGCCCAGCAATACATGAAGGCACAGTGCTGCACAAAGATTTATGGAATGTACCATAATATGACACTGAACTCTTCGAGACTCCTTTAATAAGAGTTAATCAAACCTGTTGCACAGAGGGCCAAAGGTGGGGGGGGGTCATATATTTCAAGGTAGCCTCATGGACTTTCTATAGTGCTACTAAGTACTCTGTACTTTTGGACTCAGAAATCATAAACTGGGTTCTGATAGAGACAGAATTGACTTTTAAATATTCAAATACATAATTAATATTAACATTTAAGGATTAAAGGCATGTGATGTGTGAGAGGCAAAGCGAAAGATTTCCCAAACACATTTTCATATAGAAGTATTTCTCCTAACACTGCTGTGTGCAGATACCTAATATATAAAAATACATGAAAGTAACCCCCTCTGGTTTAAGAGGAGAGTTGGGGGTCCCTGAGGCATAGCTATGGAACTCTGTAGCCCCACTGGTTTGGAAACCATTGTTCAAAGGTGGTAGCTCTAGCTCCCTGGTAGATAGGTATTCACTATATGGACATAGGGTGGAAACCAGATGATGTGTCATGGAAGAACAGCAGGACCTACCCTCAGAGAAATTCCTAGGATGATTTGAGATGCAACAACCCTGCCCATTTTACAGCAAATGTGTCATTTCCATTTCCAAAAGGTCTGAGTTTAAAAATTGATATTGTTTTTATGGTCAGCTGATGTACTTGGCATGCTAACTAACCCTGTTTAAACTGGAACGGAACCAATAGGAATAAAATTGTTGACATGTTTGCAGCTCTGCATGGGATTTCTGTTAGCTGGAAATGGCCCTTATAACTTGTTTTATAGAGTGGTGAGGTCTTGATGGAGAAAATGAAGCATAAAGAAATGTGATGTTGTATTTAAGGAGGCTGCACAAAGAGAGTCTATACATTTCTAATATAATAATTTTAAAGGGGATTGTCTCAAAACCACCTTGAAGACTTACTTTGGCTCTTAATCATTCATTTTAAATAACAAAAAATAGAGGGGATATCTAGCAACTGCTTCCTTAATTTAGTCAGAGTTAACCAACTTGGTAATGCAAGCTGAACACATATATTTTGGAACCTAAGCTATCTATTTTGGCTGACCACAGAACCAATCAACCAGACAATTTTCAAATGCCATGTAGACTAGCTGCTAATATGATTTCCTGTCACACAGTTGATCATATTCTCATGGAAACATCCATCTGTTTTTCCTACCCCCTGGAATGCCCATCCCCTATTTCCATACATCTAAACCCTAACTGCCTTTAAAGAAGACCCAACCCAAGCGGAATTTCTACTGACCATCTGAACAGGAGATTACTTTACACCTTATTGTATTTATTTGTTCTGCTTTTCTTATTTTTTCTTTCTAAACCCTTAGCTCCTGGAGAACAGAAATAATATCTAAGTTTTTAAAAAGTCCTCTAACACATGGCTTTATAGCTGTACATTCTGTATTAGCCCAGAAAATTTCCACAACTCTCCATGCCTCCTATAATATCTCTTTCCAAAATTTTTAAATCTTTTACAATATTTTAAAGCTCATTGATGTTTTTCTATTTTTATATACTGTGTCTTTCTACTAAGAATTAGAGGAAATTACATACATGATGATATAATGAAGTATAATTAGAAAGAGAAAATAAGACTGAGGAAAATAAGAATCTAAATATCCTGAAAAGAAGAGCCAATCCACTTTATGTATTAGCTCTGTTTTATAGAAGATGAAATGGATTCAAGGTCCCTCAACTAGTAGATAACAGTATTAGGATAACTTCAAACTTTTTGTATGTTTCACAACTTTGTTTATAACATATGCAAAAATAAATAGTTTTGTCAGTGATAAATGATTTATCTCCAAACTGCTGCCTGGAATTCCAAAAACAGAAAGCATTCCAGTAGGAGTTTTAAGAAGATCAGGATTGCTTTGTCCTGCCCTCCACTCACCATCACATTCACAACTAAATGGTAGTTTCTGTGATTCAATTAACTCTTGTCCATAGAAAAGAGCCATATAAGATGACACAAATTTCAAGGGGTTATATAGGAAATGAGGTGATAAAAGTGTCTATTAGGAAACTAAAGATATGAAGACGCCTTTCTCTCTTTCTTCTTCTTCTCTCTCTTTTCTTCCTCCCTTTCTTCTACTTTTTTCTTCTACACCACTTGCCTACCCACTTCCTGCTAAGCTACCTAATTACCTATTCACCTATCTTGTAGATATTTCCCCATAGCAGACAGAAAATAAGACTTAATTTTTCTACCAAATACTAAAATTAAAGTGATAAGAACATTAGTCTTACTTATGCAGTAAGGTTATAAGCAAAGGGAAATGGAATTAAGGTAGAAGTCATAAATATATACAAGAGGTTCTCCATACTAATTCCTTCTTTGTTATCCTTATCTTTAAGGAAAGGTACTGTATCCTTCCTATTTATCTTGGTCTCTTTGGCATTAATTAATTTTCCACAACAATATTAAATGAGGTAATATATGTAAACTAGTAGGTATAATACTGGTCCCATGGTAGGCATTCAAAATTATTTTTTGCTTTTCTACCTTCAGTTCTGGTTTTAAGTATCACCATTTAAGAAATCATACCTCTTGTTGCTTTAGCTCAATGGTTCCCAATTGTGAACACATTTAAAAATGTAGATGCCTGGACCCTACTCCAAACGTACAAAATTAAAACTTTGAAGAGGAGGGATGGGACAGAAGCAAAATAAACCAAACTTTTTGGTTCAGAACACTATCTTAGTTGGCATAAAGACCTTCATTCCCACCCACTCCCACCACTACTGGACTGGAATCTCCATGGAGTCAAGGACCTTGACTCTCCATCATCACTGTCCAGTGCCTAGATTAGAGTTTGAAACAGGTGGACACTCAGTAAATAGTTATTCAAGGTGGGGTGAGACAGCAATCTACTTGCCTCTGAGCTGAATTAATTGTAGTCACATTTGTGCTATTCTCTTCTTCAGCAGGTTTCTGACATGAAATCAGATATTCTGGAGTCAACTCAGTCTTTCTCCGTGTCCAAGAAGTTGCAGAACAATATGTTATCTGAGAAGCATGAAATCCTAAATCTCTCTATGCCTCAGAGCAGCAACCTCCTTAGTTACCCACACTTATTTCCTCTCCATTTTTCCTTTTCTGTACATAGTCATTCTCATCTAGTAATGAATTAAGGTTTTTCTTTTTTAATGAATTGATCTATTGCTGTAGAAGCCCTTTTAAAGCTGTCCTACATAGAGGAAAATAATGTGTTTTTTTCTCTCAAATCCGTATCAGCCAAATTGAGGGCAGCGAATACAGAGGAAACTGGGTAGAACACTTACATTTTGTCCAAGAAGTCCATGAGAGGTCTTAATACAACCTCTGCATCCATGGCTGTACTGTTCTTATTAGATGCGGTATTTCCAGTTGCTCTCATTTGATTTAGTTCAAAATTCATCTGTTTTATGCACTCTTCAATGATAAGCTGGAAACTGAAAATAAAGAATATAAATTCTGGAATAAGAGCAAACATTTATGCCTTCCTTTGCCTGTGTCTGTTAAATTCACCCCAAGGAGTTTGATCTGTTTGCAATGATGTGATAGCCCTTGCTCATTAGTTTTCAAACTTACTGTTTAGCTGCAAAAAATTTTGTTGCGTTGAAAGCTTACTTAGAGCCCTTATATGTAAAGTAGGTAAGAATGATGCTTTTCAGGTTGAATTAACTTGAGGGGGAGATCATTTGGCCCCCATCACTCACAGTAATAGCTGAGATGTCCCTCTGAGCATTTTTTGGAAAAATGACTGTGAGTGACTCTTGGCATCTGGGTACACCTTCTTCACTTAGCCTCTGGGATTCCACACCCTCTTCGCTTTCCTCCAACCTCACTAGCTGTTCCTTCTCCATTGTCTGACCTCTAACTATTGTAATAAGGTTGCCAGACTTAGCATATTAAAACACAGAATGCCTAGGTAATTTTACTTTCAGATAGTGAATAATTTTAGTGTGAGTATGCCCCATGTGATACTTGGGACTTATTTATACTAAAGATTGTCCATTTTTATATGAAGTTCAAATTTAATTGGGTATATGCTGTAGTTTATCTGGCAACCCTACATTGGCACCCCTCTAGGCTCAATCCTTGGACCACACCATTTCTCCATCAAAAATCACTTCTGTGGGGCTCCCCGGGTGGCACAATGGTTAAGAATCTGCCTACCAATGCAGGGGACACAGGTTCCGGGAAGATCCCACGTGCCGTGGAGCAACTAAGTCCGTGTGCCACAACTACTAAGCCTGTGCTCTAGAGCCTGTAAACCACAACTACTGAGCCTGTGAGCCACACCTACAGAAGCCCACACGTCTAGAGCCTCTGCTCCGCAACATGAGAAGCCACCACAATGAGAAGCCTGCGCACCGCAATGAAGAGTAGCCCCTGCTCGCTGCAACTAGAGAAAGCCCATGTGTAGCAACGAAGACCCAATGCAGCCAAACATACATAAATAATAAAATGAAATACATAAATTTATTTTTAAAAATCACTTCCTTGGCAATCATATCTAGTCTCATGATTTTCTTACCGTCTGTATACTGGTGATTGCCAGATATACATCTATAGATATGACTTCTACTCTAAAATACAAACCTTTATTAAATGGCCTATGCAGCCTTTTTACTTAGATAGAAGTCTAATGAATTGTTCTCATCCAATCTAATGAAATTTTCAACATCCAATCCGTCAGCAAATCTTTATAAAGTATATTAAATCTGAGGATCTATTATTACTTCCACAAAAGCTACTGCAGGCCAAGCCACCATTATCTTTCACCCGAACTTGTGTAATAATTTCCTACATTATCTCTCTGTTCAACCCTCTACAGGTATCTTTTAAAATAGAAACCAGATCATGTTCCTCTCTTGCTAAAAACCTTCAATGGCTTCCAGATCCACTGGAAAAAAAAAAAAAAAAGCCTAGAATGTATTTCATGGAGTTAATTAAATCCCAACATATTCTGGCCCTGGAAACTTCCCTGATGTCATTTCTTGCCACTATTCCCTCTGCTTCATGCAGTCCCGCCACAGTAGTCTCCCTGGTGTCCTTAGAATTCTCTGAGGACACTCTTTTCTCATGGCCACTGTTATGTTCCCTCCCCCATGCAATTTCTCCTGGGTCTGTTAGTCCCTCACTTATTACAGGCATAAGCCAAATGTCACCTCCTCAGAAAAGTCTTTCATAAATACTCCACCTGAAATGAAATTCCTATCATTCTCCACTTCCTTACAGTTCTTTACTGCATTCTCCATTATTTGACACATTACATTACATAGTTTTTAATCTATTTGTTTGTTGTCTATTGCTCCAAATAGAATATAAGCTCCATGAGGGCAGGACCATTTTTTTCACACCATGAGTTCCTCAAGAAATATTGGCTGAATGTATCAATGCACCACCCTCCTTCCACCCACCCCTATTAAACGTGTTGAACAGATAAATGACCAGTTTAACAACCCCCCATGAACCTCTCCCACTTAAACCCTATACTCTACATGCCTATAATGTCCCACCAACCCCCCAAAACAACAGAAATATATAAATACATAGAATTTAATTAATCTATCCAACAGCGTGAACATTTCAGTGCTCAAAGATAGACCTAGAAAATAAACCCTAATCGTACCAATGAATTACTTAGATGTATACCACTTATATAGACAGACACATCTCCCTAGATCTATCAGCCATTTTCATTAAAATTTTAATACTAAATCTAACATAAATTATACAGGATAACTATATACATGTTATGTCATTATATAAACACAACTTGTTAACGTAGCTTAAATTCTAAAGCAAGGCACTGAAAATGCCTAGATGAGTTTACTAACTCCATAGGTTTGTTCCCAGCCTTTCTATTAGTTTTTAGTAAAATTACACATGCAAGCATCCGCACCCCAGTGAGAATGCTCTCTAAATCATTACTATTAAATGGAGCAGGTATCAAGCACACTAATAATAGTAGCTCATAACACCTTGCTTAACCACACCCCTATGGGAAACAGCAGTGATAAAAATTAAGCCTTAAATGAAAGTTCGACTAAGTTACATTATCTAGGGTTGGTAAACTTCGTGCCAGCCATCTTGGTCATATGATTAATCCAAATAAATAGAAAACCGGCATAAAGCCTGTTAAAGAGTAATAAAAAATAAAGTTAATTTCTAACTAAACCGTAAAAAGCCATAGCTAAAATAAACTCTGAAAGTGATCTTAATATTTCCTGATTACACGACAGCTAAGACCCAAACTGGGATTAGATTTTATTCCTAAAAAGGAATAAAAGTAAGCATAAAAATTATACATAAAACGTTAGGTCAAGGTGTAACCTATGGGATAGGAAGTAATGGGCTACATTTTCTGTTTCGAGAATGTACTTCTCACACACGAAAGTTTTTATGAAAACTAAAAACCAAAGGAGGATTTAGTAGTAAATTAAGAATAGAGTGCTTAGTTGAACAAGGCCATGAAGCATGCACACACTGCCCGTCACCCTCCTCAAGTATTATAACAACTTCCTATAACCTATTAACAAACACCAGCTATATGAGAGGAGACAAGTTGTAACAGGGTAAGCATACTGGAAAGTGTGCTTGGATCAATCAAAGCATAGCTTAAATAAAAGCATCTCGTTTACACCTAGGGGATTTCATAATCTATGAATACTTTGAACAATTCTACCCGAAACCTCCACAAATTTTACTAACACAAGCAAATTAAATAAATCGTTCACTCAGCATTTAAAGTCAGGAGACAGAAATTTAAAACAACCTTTGGCGCTATAGAGAAAGCACCGCAAGGGAATGATGAAAGAAGCATTACAAGTAATAAAAAGCAAAGTTTACCCCTTTTACATTTTGCATAATGATTTAACTAGTAAACATTTAACAAAGAGAACTTAGCTAAATACTCCAAAACCAGATGAGCTACTTATGAACAGTTTGTAGGACAAGCTCATCTATGTAGCAAAATAGTGAGAATGTTTATGAGCAGAGGTAACGAGCCTAATGAGCCTGGTGACAGTTGGTTGTCCAAGAAAAAAATCTTAGTTTAACTTTAAAAATTAGAAATGTTAATGTATTTTTAAATGTTAATCTAAAAAGGTATAGCTTTTTAGAAATGGATACAATCTTATCTAGAGAGTAAATAAACAACACCATAGTTGGCTTAAAAGCTCCACCAATTAGGAAAGCATTCAAGCTCAACAATAACTTTATCTTAATATCAACAATAAGCAAATCAACCCCTAGTTTTACACTGGACTAATCTATTAACCAATAGAAGCAATAATGTTAATATGAGTAATAAGAAATATTTCTTCTTGCATAAACTTACATCAGTAACTGATATTATACTGATAGTTAACAGCAAATAAGCACAATCCAACATTAAATTATTTATTAAGTACACTGTTAACCCAGCACAGGCAAGCACTCAAGGAAAGATTAGAAAAAAGATGAACTAAGTCTGTGAAGAATAAGCCTTAGAATTACTGTTTTCATTCTTTACATCCTATACACCAATTCTGGTGGTTCCTACCTAAGCAGCAGCAAATAGGAACAGATTTAAATAGTGGAGACCTTCAGCATATCCACCATTCCTCTATGTTGTCTGTTACTTTCATACCTCCAACAATAGGAGTAATTATAACACACATTCAGGCAGGCAAGAAAAAAGCCAGTTAGGATAATGGCGGTAAATAAAAGTTTGGGAAATGATCACATCACGGGAATGGTGATAAGGAGGGAGTTGATTTTAGTATTGAAATCAAGTCAGTCCCATTGCTCTTTCTCCACACACAATGATTACACAGTTCATGTTATTTAAGAAGGATCCAAATGCATCAATTCTTCACATTTTATATAGGATTTTAGGAAGTTTCACTATATAATGCTGTCATTATTCATTAAATAGAAATAATATAAATATTTATTAATGTATGTATGCATTCTATAAATGTTTAATTATTGTGTGCCAGTCTCAGTTACTAGGATACTAGGATACACCAATGAACAAAACATAAAATTCCTTATGCTTATGGCACATATTTGACCCTTTATTTTTGAATTTACATTATAAAAATATTATAGTCTGTTATTAAATATTTCATTTTTCTCGTTTTTGGTTTTGCTACCTAATATGGGAAATCTTTGATGTATTTTAATTTATTTTATTTATTTTTTTAACATCTTTATTGGAGTATAATTGCTTTACAATGGTGAATGGTGTGTTTCTGCTTTATAACAAAGTGAATCAGTTATACATATACATATGTTCCCATATCTCTTCCCTCTTGTGTCTCCCTCCCTCCCACCCCTCTAGGTGGTCACAAAGCACATAGCTGATCTCCCTGTGCTATATGTGGCTACTTCCCAC